>NC_051185.1:56988328-57010185 GCF_013339695.2 Rhipicephalus sanguineus
TCTTTCTTTCTTTCTTTCTTTCTTTCTTTCTTTCTTTCTTTCTTTCTTTCTTTCTTTCTTTCTTTCTTTCTTTCTTTCTTTCTTTCTTTCTTTCTTTCTTTCTTTCTTTCTTTCTTTCTTTCTTTCGCGTGAGACTAGAAAATGCGATCAAGGTTGCATGCGATCTACTCCAGTCAGTGGGTGACCCATTTTCGTGTACCCAGACATCGTTAATTATTTTCACTTTGCGGGATATATGGATGGTCTAGTTCGCAGTAACCACCCTTGCGCAGCGAAGGTCGTATTAGAATAAAGAGATTTATCTAGCTCCCCTTCCCTTACCCATCAGAAGTTACTGTAGTTCGGCAAGTATATACAAGCGTGTTAAAAGTTTAGCAGTATGGTAACAGCTGTTTCAGATCGCTGTGTAATAATAATCGTTGGGGTTTCGCGTCCCGAAATCACGACGGGATTATGAGAGAACCGTAATTGAGGGATGCAGGAATTTTGACCACCTAAGTTTCTTTAATGTGCACGTAAATCTGAGTACACGGGCCTCAAGCGTTTGGCCTCCATCAAAAAAAAAAAAAAAAAGAAGAAAAGAAAAGAAAAAAATGCGGCCGCCGCGACCGGGATTAGATCCCGCGACCGTCGGGTCAGCAACCGCGGGCACCATAACCACTGGACCACCGCAGCGGGCAGTTTAATGAGTGGAACAGTTTAAAGGGAATACGCGTGTCTTGAACAAACTTATCTGGCGGGAGTTTTGACGTTTGGAATGCGGTAAATTAAAAGAAAAGGTTTTTTCGGTTTTCCGAACGGCTGTAGGGTGTTAGGTTCAAAGCGACAAAGTAGTGTTGGTAGAAAAGTGTCGGCATATTTTTTTCCTGGAAATTTCAGACGCACGGTACATAAATACGTACACTTGCCACAGGAGACGCAGCTATATACATCAGTGTGCCTCGCCGGGCCGTATCGCAGACATACATTCATACTGTGCAACAGTAGATGCAATATAAAAACATGCCTGCAAATCAGACAGCAACAAATATGGCCAATGGCAAGGCCGGCAAGTGCGTACAGAACGCAAATGAATTTATTCGAGTGAAGGCACGGGCACGTTTCGTATGCGTTTGCGAAAAGTGGATTTATATGCCTGTATTCTTCAAGAAATAAACAGTTGTAAGTCATCGCCCGTCAACTCTGCGTGTTTCTTCTGCTCCTGCGGGGTCATGGTTTTCGCGCCAAGTTCACCATTCATAATGACCATTCACTATACCTAGCCCAACACCACGGTGTAAGATGTATATCTTACACCATGCCCAACACCAAGTACTACGAGTGCTTAAACTTCGTTTCGATAAAAAGCGACGTTTGTGCTGTCACGTGAGTGCTGACGTTACGTCGGACCATAGGCCACCCTTTAAGCGCACTTGTATAATCGACGTGCCTGGTGAGCCCAAAATATGTGCTCTACTCCATTTGTACAAACACATCGATTGACCTGGTAACGCTTGACTCGAAGCCCCCCCCTCCCCCCCACCCCCTGCCAAAAAGAAAAGGAAAAGGAAAGAAAGAAATTAAAGCATAGGCAACTACTAACTGACTGTTTCGCATTAGATTCCCACAACGCGTGGGATACGCTGGAAATTTTTTTTTTGTCGTCCAACGATTTTTATTTTCTATTATTATCCCGTAAAATATCTGCGTACATATAAAGCCAGACCTACAAGGCCTCGCACAGCAAACAACGTCAGATGGAAGAAATGCAGGAGAGGTTCTTTTTGCTTTCTTTTTCTTCTTGCGGCTTCTCTCAGCGCTTGCCATGCACGGCACCGCCACGTGGGCGCAACCTTGCAGCAACATTCCAAATCGTGCTTTCGCGCACGATTTGAGGCGGTACGCGGTAGGCAAACACAAATAACTTCTCTGAACCCAGGCGTGTATACCCACAGACCTCGGTTTCAACACCGCAAGCGGATGTCGAGCCGCTTGCGGTTTCGTGCTTTTCTCCCGAGTCAGAGGAAAGCCCGTGCAGTTCGCGAAAGCGGCTGAAGAAGGGAGGTCATGTCCTAAAAAATAAAAGGAAGGAAGAGTTGCGACAGCTGAGCGGTCAACAGCTTTCACTTTGGCCGGCATCTCGTCTCATGCGCGTGTCGTATGGAAATTTTTAAGGTAGGGGAACAGTGTAAAAACGGTGTCCTTTGAAAACGCTATTTAAAAGATTTACAGCAGATAAAGCTATCAATGTTAGCTTAGTGTTACTCTGTTATAATCTACTGCCTATTACAAAAATGTTACAGTTAAAACCGGCTCGCAACAAGCGAATGTGGAAACCTTCATATCCGTTCATGTTTTCTAGGTGCCTTCCACGGAAAATATACGGACCCGGCATGCAGATGGACTGAGCCTGTACGCGGATGACCGTCTTTTTAAGAAGGTGATGAATTCCAGAGCACTACATATCAAAACCGCATCATGATTATGAGACATGCCGTAGCGGCGGACTCCTGAATAATATTCATCAGCTGTGATTTCTGAACACGCACCCATACACGAGCGTCTGTTGATTCAGCCCTCATCGGTATGTAACCACTGTGGCCAAGATCGAGCCCGGGACTCTGTTATCAGAAGGTCAATGTCCCAGCGACTATACTATGTTTAATACATCAGGTACAACGCTGTGGAATCCATGGAAGGATTTCGGTCAGCAAAATGTGTAAGTCTGCGCGTCTCGCGCTTGGATTTCGTCGTTTTAAACGTGGCCTCCGCGATTGGCTCCGGCTGCGCGCTACCAGAACAAATCGCGGAGGCCAGGATAAGAAAACAAAGAGATGCCTAAGTGATCCAAAACAACCTATTGACAGCCGTATACCTAGCGGTGTATGCTTATTTCTAAAGCACAAGACATCTTCACTTATTAGTCAGTCTAAAAATGAAAAAAAAAAGAAATCACATTACGGGTGGTAAAATCATCGAACTATTTCTTGGTGCGAACGCTTCTACTGCAAGATGTCTCGTCAGCCTCCACAGCCTTGTACCTGACGTATGAAACGAAGTATAAGATACCGTCGTCAGACGCCTTCTACTCTAACACTTACGCGTTCTTCCTTTCTCAAAGTAACAGTCACTAACCATCACCTCGGTGGCTAGTACGTGGTCTTGCGAGCGCCAGTGCCTATGTTAGCTCGCGGGCATGCGCCATTTCCTCCCCGAAACTCTATACAGTGAAACCTCGGTGATACGATCACAGCTCATACGAATTTCGGGGTGATACGAATTTTTCGTTGGTCCCAGCCAAGGCCCATTGGCCTGCATGTAATGGAGTACGGTTGTTGCGAACTGATTTTCACCCAGCGACGTTTGATACGAACGTTCGCTACCACCCAGGTACGAAGAGGTGCTGTCTGCGCTGTCGCGGAAGACACGCCAAGTACGTGCGAGCGCGGGAACGCAAGCGTGGGCATGCGCGCCGCACCGCCAAATCATCAGAATCACGCTGTAAGAAAAACACTTTTTCTTACGGCCAGAATAAACCTTCAGAGACGCGTCACGGCCTCCGAGTGTCGCAGGTCACAACGCACCTGGTTCACTAAAAAAATGCGCGCGTACGGGCAGTATATTTACGAGTGCTGGTATGATTGCCGACATCTATAAACTTAACTGACAATCATTCAGAATCTTTCCTGACGTTGCCGCAGCCTTGACAAACAATAAATGAAAATGTACGCCAGCTTTCATTTGTCGCATATTAATTTTTCATGCTTTCTGGTGATACGAATTTCGGATGACACGAACATTTTTGGTGGTCCCGTGAGATTCGTATCACCGAGGTTTCACTGTAATGTGCCTCTCTGTCGAGTGTCAACCACACATTCAAGAATAACGTGAACGATTTCCTTGCATATCCCCCCCCCCCCCCCCCCCACTGATATTAAACCTTGTGTACCAGCCTGTGTCATGTGCAGATGATGCGAGTGTTTTGCAGTCTGATCTGGAAAAAATTTGTTCATGGTGCGCCAAATGGAAAATGGATTTGAACATAGCAAAATGCTATACCATGTGCGACTTACTAACAAACTCTTCCGCACTAATACTTGTTTAGAAAGTACGAACTAGGCATCTTGTTCTTTTTGTTAGTAAGTTGCACATAGTATAGCATATTGCTATGTTCAAATCCATTTTCCATTTGGCAACTACACTACAATAAGTTATTAATACAATGCGCTAATGAAATAAGGTACCTGGGCGTCACTTTAACTGCGACATTAGACCAGACAGCGCACATTGACAAAGCATGCGCCAAAGCATGTCGCTTATTACACTTTTTTTAAAAGAAACTTCAAGTATGCGCCCAAAGCGTTAAAGGGAACGTTGTGCCTGAATAATATTATAGCCCGTGTTGGAATACACATGCGCAGCGTGGGTACCCTTCACAAATGTTCTTGCAGATCAGTTGGAGCGAGTCCAACAAAGAGCTGCAAGATTCTTCACGGGAATCTGTGATTACAAAATTCGAAGTTTGCAAATCAGAGAAGAACTGGGGTGGAAGTTACTTCGCACACGCAGAAAGATAATCAGGCTAAAGCTGTTACATCACATCTACAGCGGTAACACGGGAACCAATGAGAACGTATATATAAAACGGCCTCATTATCAGTCTAAGGGACGCGACAATAAAAAAGGATGAAATAACGCCTTACCAATGTCGTGTTAAGATTTCGAAGTTTTCATTCTTTCCTCGAACAATTGAAGAATGGAATCGGCTTCCCCGTGGCATAGCATCCACACCAAACTTTTCTTCTGCGATAGAGAACTTTCTATAAGCCCATTTAAATATTACTTCAAATTTATTTATAATGGAATGTGTTACGCTTTTTTAATTACTATTATTACGGCGTTGTCTCTTTTACCGCGATGTCTGTATATGATAGTTCTATGGTTTTGATACTGCTGATTTGTGACATTTTATTACACTTTTATGTGCGTAATTCATCCCCTACGATAATGCCCAACTCGGGCGCTGTAGGTATATGTAATACATAATAAATAAATAAATAAATAAATAAATAATAAATAAATAAATAAATAAAAAAATAAATAACATCACATATGTCTTCCGTGCGTCTTTTCTTTCTCTATCGTTGAGCTCCTACATATACTTACAGGTTAGGAAAGGCATGCAGTACGTGTGATCTGGAGATAGCATTCCTTGTAGACAAATAGTCATCGCGGCACTTTTAAGCAAATACAATGTATATATACGAAAGATTGATTACCAATATTTTTAGGACAAGACGTGCCATACAACTTCTGCAATGTTTTTTTATAGAGTGTTAGGGGGGGGGGGGTGCTGCATTTCATGCCTTCCTTTCTAGATACGCCGTTCAGGCAAATGGCGTTCTGGGCATTTTTGCAGGCAACCCTGCCAGCAGAAGCAAAGCCGCCCTGTAATGACCTCTGCCACCGTCTATAAAAAGAAGCGGTGCCAGCGGCAAGGCTTCTCTACGACCGAAATGTAAAGATATAAGATGCCTACGCAATATGCTACAAAACCCGGAGAAGTGCCCAAAGTGGTTTCGTAAGGGAACCAACACAATAGGCCCCTTGTTCCACGAGATGCATATATAATAACAGAAGACAGTAACGTTCGGAGACTTCCTCGCAGATTAGAAAGTCGTGAGATATGGTGGCAAGGGTAGCAGTGCTATGGCCTTCCTTGTTGGTCATCTTCGAATGCAACCTTGTTTCGTCCTTTGTTCGTGTCTTCCGGGTTAGATTCACTTCCATTTTAGTTCACGCTAAATTACACGCTCCTGCCTATACGGCAAACGTTGACGCAGCGTAGGCGCACGACCATGCTTTTGCTTGTCAACAATTCTAGTCAGATGAGTATGCTAGAAACAAGAGGCATTTGGGCGCTTCTCTAAGCCATACCTGTACCGTATATTTATAGTATTGCTCTTGCTCTAGTAATGCCTCACGTGAAAAAAATCACAGCATATCCACGGAGTGAATGATGATGAGTGGGCGAAGCTGCGGAGGTTCATCGGTAAACCGTGAATCTTCCGTGAATTCTGCCCAGTACATCATCACCGACGTGAGATCGGGCGCGTTTATACTAAAGGTTCGATGAGTTATGACGACTTGCAGCGCACTTCAATTTTACATGTACGCTGTGAATTTTCATTGTTTAGAAAACCATTGCTTTAGAACACTTCTGGCGTCTTTCGTTAAGCAGCTGGCGTCTTTCCGTTTTGCTTTAGAAACATCTGGCGTTCTTTCGTTTTGCTTTTAGGAAACATCTGGCGTCTTTCGTTGGTTTATGTCATCAATCAACGGCGTTTTGAACAAAATTTTTATTGTTTAATCACGCACAGGAGAAATCTTACCAGGCACTACCTTGGAGGTAAACAATGGCTGCTAATGGGAATGAGAGACAGAAGAAGTCGGCTTTTAGCTAACACTTACACTTCTACTTCTACTAACGTTTCCTACTGGAACATGCCAATGGCTGCTAATGGGGAATGAGAGACAGAAGAATTCGGCTTTTAGTTAACGCGCACGCTGCGAATTTTTTATTGTTCAACAACGCACAGGAAAAAATCTCCCACCGGCACCACCTTGGAGGTCAAGATCTGGTACTAGCGTTACGACTGGTTACGCACTACTACGACTACGACTACGAGGGACGAACGGGTGCCGCCTTAAGGAGCTTCGCCCCTAAAAAAAAACATCGTTGATCCCTCCGTCATAGGAATCGGAATAACACGAAAGTAAAGCGTGCCCTTACAGAAGTAACTGTACTGTACATTGATATAAGAGAGTTTGCACAATGTATATTGATGTCTGGCAGCTAATGGCACCGTTTAACGTGTATGCACCCACTTTGATGATTGGTGATACATCTCCATCCCCACGACTAACGTCCATGCTAAATGATTAAACAAACCGTAGCTGTAGTAGTCAACGGTGAAAGCGTGATCAAAGAACGAGGTGTGATAGCCAGAAGAGCGTCGCATATTGGACGCAGAACTTGGTCGCCTTCCCGCGGCATGTTAAAATGTGATTGAACACCACGGCCGGACTAGAGGGAAACGCAAAGCGCGTCGTGTCGCCCCGGTATCCCGACCGCGATTTTTGTCGGGGCGAGCGCGTGAGCGGGGAACGCGGTGTTACAGCCAGGTGAGGCAGGCGCGCGTCGCAGAGCAATTTTTGGTTTGGATTAGCGTGATGCTATAAGCGAGGCCGACGCTTTTACGACGCTTGGGCCAATGTCGCCACCTCGCGGTGTGTTAAGGCATTGACAAAATTGAACTTCTATTGAAAACGCGCCGAATGGGACGGACGTGTAACTCGTTGCAGGTGCTAATAGCGGAGGCCATAGTAATGACGAATTACTTTACCTTACCGCTCCCAGAGGGCAACACCACCCCGCCGACCGGGAGAGTGGTAGATATAAAAGGCGCGTTTGTAAAGCCTCTAGAGTCTGTGACCGTGGCGCAGTGGTTAGCGTGCCCGGCATCTGCTGTAGCGGACCGAGCGGTCGTGGGTTCGATGCCCGGTGACGGAACCTTTTAAACACGAAAGTGTTTTATGCCGGGGTCCACCAAGACTTCAATTACGTATTTATGTCACGGAAATGACGTCGAAAAAAGGTACACGATCACATGTCAAAGAAAAAAAGGTTCCGTCACCGGGCATCGAACCCACGACCGCTCGGTCCGCAACAACAGATGCCGGGCACGCACGCACGCACGCACACACACACACACATACACACACACACACACACACAAATGTAATAAAATATGTCAATGGTGAAAACGGCACGTTTCCTTCCTTGCCTGCGCGTAATTACGGCAATTTCGTCAACCAAGTTGTCCTCGACGACGTTGTACTTTTAGCAGGAAGTGACGATGAGGAAGTATACGGAACTGAACCGAATGGTGTCGAGGCGCACGTCAGGTCAACGGCTTGAAAAAAAAAAAAAACGAACACAGCGACACCAATTATAACAACATGTAAATTAGCTCCATTTCGCGGGTCTACTCAACACGGCCGCAATGCTCCATCACAATTAAAGCGTCACCATTTCCTGTTGCCCGTCAGTTCCAGCAAGCCCAAACCCGTTTCCGAGACAAGCAGCGCATAGCGCATGTGACAGATGATGCGCAATTATCAGCACGCCTATACACTGCGTGGAAGCGCGGTTCCTCCTTCGAAGCAACGTCACAAATGAAGACTTCGCAGGAGGTGGCTGTTCCAACGCGCAACGCTTGAGCTGTACCGCTGCTACAATGCGGTGGGCGTGCCGTCGCGGTCGCGCACAGAAGCCCGGCGCGCCATTAGGTACACGTTGGTATATGCAAATGAGCCACATCCTCGTTCTCGTAACCTGCCAGCAGCGTGTCATGCGGTGTATAGGCTCGCACGCGAGCGTGCGGGCGTTTGCTTTGACTCTGCCCGCGCATCGCACGTCACGCACGCGACCGTTTGCGTCCTGTATCGCCCGACAAGCATCGCCGTAACCGCACGACACGGCTACCGTATACACACACTAAGTGCCTTGCCTCCACTGCTTCTTCGAATATTCCACGCGCGCTCATTTCCGTCAGGATGCTTTCGCGTCACGAGACTGGCATGCAGGCGCGCATAAGTTCGTTAGACTTGTTTGCGCACTCAATGTGTGTGTGTGTGTGTGTGTGTTTGTGTTTGTGTGTGTGTCATGAAGGTCATCTTCGCGTAATAAGCCGAAGTAGAGGCTTTTCCTACTCGCTCGGGTCATGCCGGCAAAGGGAGCGCATCGGGGTCAAGGCAAAGGTCACGTTACGCGCGGTGACGAAGTGGTTAGCGATGTTCCGGCGGGAAGGCATTCCGTCGCGACTCATCACGACACGGGAGATCGTTCCGGGACTGATAGGTGCGCAAAAACAGATAAATAAGGACAGTGGAAGTTCTGGTGCAATGAATATTACTTTGGTTGCACCATTGGATTATGCCCTAACCGCTTACAATGTTAAAAAAAATCTCTTCGGTGAACCTTTCATAATTTTCGCAACAATAAGCGACACGCCTGTTTAGGTCAGACATTGTGATGATTCAGAGTACAGTGTACTTTACTATTGGCTCGCTGTAAAGCTGTCTCTGTATAAGTAGCCCTTTGAAATGATCATTAAAGATCACGTGCTACGTGACGCCATCTCGCAAAGAAAAAGTGTTCCACACTCGCCGCCATGGCTACGAGCGGCACTGACTAACACTCGCAGGATTGCACGCACGTAAATACCCGATAAAGTGGACGAGCGCCGCAGTAGCTCGATTGGTATAGCACCGAGCGCGTTATCCAAAGGTTGCGGGTTCGGTCCCTGCCGGCGGCAAGTTGTCTTTTCGTCCACTTTACTTTCTTGGCAACTATATCACAATTAATTACTACCATACACTTAAAACAGTACAAGTAACGTGCCCTGTACTTTCCTTGGTTTCGTTATCTGCTGGATTTCATTAAGGTTGTGTCAAACAAAGAAACGAGCCCTCAAAATTCCCATATATATATATATATATATATATATATATATATATATATATATATATATATATATATATATATATATATATATCACGTTGGGTAATGACTGTTTAGAAAAACATGGGGCAATGTAGAGTAGTAAACAGTCTACTACGGGAGAGTGGTGCGGTGTCCCGTATATATAACTATATACAGGCAAGATTACTTCCGCTTGTCTAGGGTATGTTCGTTCTGAGACGTTAGGGACATTGAGGCACAGAAGACGGTACAATACCACTTGGACAATAACATATATAAAGGACAGAACACTTTATATATGGCGCACTTTTACGGAGATGTCCAAGTCTACAGTGCGTAACTCATGGAGAAAGGAAAACTCAGGAGAGGCCCTATCGTATCCGAATGCATTGCGAAAAGTGTGGCGGAAGTGACGTCAAATGTATGGGGCAAACAAACCCGTATGCGGCAAACAAAACAGGAGACGCCCCGCGGTGTGCTCTCCGCGCTGGTTCGCTTCTGAGCAGATTTGTAGTCCCGGCGTAAACTTCGAGCGTATTGTGCGGTTCGCACGCAGTAAAATGTTGCAAGCAGACGTTTACCAGGCTGTTCGTGCGTGTCAGGCCCGAGCGCTGCGTGCTGAAATTCTTCGTGGAGCGTTTTTGTGCAACAGTACAGAAAGTACCGGTACGTGCCGTAATCAAAAACATTCAGCCCCTGCATCATCGTACTAGAACTCACCTGGCAGTGACTTACGCGTTCTGCTGGGCGTTAGGCCTTTCTTTTCCTTTCTCGTAGCCGCTCCGGGACGTCCGAGCACGCTAGTGTCTCGCTTTAATTTCCCTACCCCTTCCCCCTTTATGCGGGATCGTCAATAAAGATGTTTCACTCACTCACTCGTAGCCGATGCCGATGCCGATTGGCGGTTTTGCTCGTATATGTGGAGTGAGCGTAGTTCGGCGCAACGCCAGCCTAGTAGTTGATGTAACTACACGTCGAAAAGAGGCTGTATTGTATACGTGACCGTGCACGTATAGTTTGTAATTACAGTGCGCACACGGCTGCTAGCACACTGCGTGCGCACACCGCACAATACATACATCACGTAGTCCGATAACAACAAAAGTTTATTGCTCTTCCGTATGAACGACACAGCTTCTAAAAATCGCGATACGATGCAAGCTTTGGCGCATGTTATGTATGGCGCGTCAGACGCCAAAAACGAAAGTTCACGTGTGTTTTGAGTTGACACAATGAGTAACAAGCAACAGAGCGCACATCCGAGAGCTTCGCATGCAAATACCATGCATTAGTGATCAGCAATGACGAACGTATACGTACACATGAAAAGTGACACCCGGCACTTTCCGCAGTGCATGCGATCTGCACTGGGTATACGCAACAACTGGACATTGCCTAGCTAAGGAACACACAGAAGGAGCAGCACGCGCGAATCAACTGCGCCGCTTGCATGGCGAAAAAAAAAAAAAAACTGGCAAAGTTTCGCGACTCGCTCGATGCGCGCGTGCGCTTGCAAACGACGCGACGGAAATCGCGAAATGTTTAGCTGCTCCTTCGCTAGGAGGTGATGCAGGTGTTTGCGATGCGGAGGCTTCACGAATGTGACGTCAGGGCCTCTCCTTAGTATTCCTTCCTCCATGGCGTAACTAACAGACACATGTACCAATGTGTTTGTGCTTAGAAAAGAAAACGATGGCGATTTAGAGAACTCCCAACTCTTATATGAGAGAGCGCGGTAACTGCGCCTTAGTGAATTAGTTTTTTTACAAACACTGACGGCTTCCTCTGTAGAGATTTATCGTTTGTGCAACGCTTTTAAGCATTTATAAAAAAAAATGAGAACGGTTTAGAGTAGTAGCAAATACCCTAATAAGCCTAGGGCGCTAGCCTTTTCCCGTTGTAGATAGTGAACGCAGCTGGGTGATCAGAAAAAGTAAGTTTCGCCTCAAGGGCGAACGAATCAATGCGATAGCAAGAAGTTGGAATGTCACAGGAAGAACGGCAAGCAGCTAGAAACTTGCTGCGCGTTACTTAAGCACAAAGGATGCAGGAAAAGAAAACACACAAGGCGAGTTCGAACTAACAACTCTCACAGCTCGACACTTGCAGCGCACTGCTCAATCACAAAGAAAGAAGCACGAAAATAACGCACCGGTATGCATACGACGAGCGCGAATTGTCAGAGTTGTTACTTCAACTAACCCCTTCTTTGGCTCTTCTAGTTAATAGATCAAAGTGACCTCCGTGTGGTCTATAGCTTCATCGCAAACTTTGCGGTGAAAGCACAAGACGTACAAAACTCCCCCTCAAGAAATAACCGCGCGAGCACGGTCCACCACCCCCTGTATGTCAAAGTACAATTCGAAGGCGCACATCCCAACTCCGGCGAAACACTACACAGATTTAGAATTGGGGACCTAAGAAATTTGCGAGCCGCCAGGACGCATGCGCAGAAAGCACGCCACTCTCGAACTCTTGCGCTCGCGTCCTCCCAAGACCCTGCAGCGTCTTCCTTTGGGCGGCAAACAAAACCGCAGAGCGCACGACCTCAAGAGAAGAAAATAAAGACGGCGATTGGCAGTGGCACGTGAAGCCACGGCTCGCGTTCCCTGCGGGCGTCGATTCTGGTCACTAAGATAAAACTTCATTTGGCTCTAGTTGGTACATATTCCCGAGGCTAAAATTACAGCGCAAACGCACTTCTTTGTGCGTTTCTCGCATCCATCTGAATATAATTTCATGTCTTCGCGTATCTAATACACTATCATCCTTGTTACACGTTTCGGTTTAGAGCTATTGTTGTGTCGGATGTGCGGTAAGTTTTCCTTGGGTTGATAGATGCAGTGGCGTATGAAAGAATAAAGCGCTTTTGTCGTACTTTTCTTCGTGGGTGTATTGTGCGTTTGCAGCGCTGTAATTTTACGGTGTAACATTGCTGTGATTCTGGTTCAGCCGTCTTGTTTCTGTCTCCTGTGGCATAAGTCTACAAGAGCCAAAGCGTTCCTACTAGCTCACGCCACCACGAGCCACGGGGCGCTCTTCTTTTTCGCTGGCCGATTGGCCACGAGTGACGTGGCACTACAACCCCAAAATGGAAAACTAGCGTGGGTCGCCATGGATACGACGCAAACGCAGCGTGGGCGGCGATGCAACATGGCCCGGGTCTCGCATAATTTTAATTTCGCCACGTGTGGCATACCGTGCGTTTCACCCAACGCCGCGTGCGTTTGTATTCTGCCGTTAGTATTCTTGTGAGCGAATGAGGCATGGCGTAACCTTCTAAGGCAGCGAGCTGCGGAGCTAGGGGTCGCAGGTTCGAAGCCCCCGTGAAGCGCTTTGGATTTTTTCTTTGTGGCTTTTATTTATGTATACACACATATACATATTCGGGACATGACGGCGATGGCAAAAATCCGCCGAGAGTGTCCATATAATTGATCGCAATAAAAAATCAGGACGGCGTGCCTAGCATACTACCTTTAATAAATTATGGGTACTTACTTGGCTTAATTAATTAGTTGTTTAATTTATAGGCAGCGGCCGCCCCTGGGACGCGTGTTTTGGGCTGAATTGTCATGGTGCCTGTCATGCTCTTTCCAGCGTTCGTAAGCCTGTGGAACGGCCCAACGAAAGGACCATCACGCGATCATGGAAACGCGTGTCAGGAATTCAATTTTCTCGAAGTCAGAATTTTCCTGAAGTGTGCAATTCTTGATATCGACCTTCTGCGTTGTCCAGCAGATCGCTTTTAGTCAACCAACACGAAATATTTCGACGAAGCGCCCATAGGAAGTGTACCGCTTCGCAACTACTTTTTTTGCATCGTAGGTAGAACGCACTCGCATGATTCAGTTCAGTTCACATAGGGCAAGCATGAGTACGTGGCCTAGTGTTCGAGGTATTGTGAAATAGATCTACTTCGCTGTCGTTGAATGCACTCGCTTTCGCATCGGCAGGACCCGGGTTCGAACCTCATCCTCAGAATGATATTTTATTTCGTTTTACTCATTATTCTTTGGTGCGCACCAGCTGTGGCTATAGATTGTTTTTTTTTAATTGTTCTTTTTGAAACACCATCGCCAGCTACACAGGTCGGTCAATACAAGCTTCACCTGAAAAGGTAAGCCATTGAGCGCATGCGACGTGGCTCGTTCGCCAGAAGTAGACTATCGGCATTTACGACCGTTAGGACGGACCAAAGAGAGACCGCACATTTACATGACTCATTTCGTCAACGCACTGATTTGATATAAGCGCATGCAACCTCATTAATAGCGCTGCGAACTTCGTCCATCTTTACAAGAAGTCTGAACTTCAAATAGGTGCGAACAGCGAGCGAAAGGAAATCGCGCTATTTCTTAGCGCGGAACGCATGTCCTTTAACCGAAATAAAAGCAGCCGCTTCAGCTTTCGGAGCGAACGCGCGTCAGTGCTTGCCTCGCGTTTAGCGGAGAGCCGGCTATGAGGTGGTGTTGTAACGACTGTTGTAGCTCACGGCTGAGTGTCCGTGGAAGGCTACCCGGGAACACCCACGCGAGTAAACCTCGGGGAGATTCTAAAAAACAAAACAAAAAACGAGCGATAAAAAAATTGGTGAGGCTTACACTAAACCGTGCAAGGCTTGAAACAGCGAAACTGCAAAAAAGTCACACCATCTCCGCTAAAGGGGACCATGAGGCGATGCGAAGCAGCGTTTCGGCATGTCGAGCCCGCGTTTCAGAGGGGAAGTGGAGATGGGGAGGAGAGTGGGAGGGGAAGTGGAGAGGGAGAAAGTGAAGAAGGAATGGGGAGAGGGGGAGGGGAACTCTGAGCAGCAAATGTCGCACTGCTCGCGCTTGGATCGTATTCAACACGGCAACACTGCGTGCACCCTTCTCTCAGTGGGGGTACTGGATTGACAGCGTTTAAGTCGGTGGGTGGGCACTTCGATGCTGTTTTTTCTTCGAATGCGGGCGCACA
The DNA here is from genome assembly GCF_013339695.2 of Rhipicephalus sanguineus. NCBI lineage: Eukaryota > Metazoa > Arthropoda > Arachnida > Ixodida > Ixodidae > Rhipicephalus > Rhipicephalus sanguineus. Next base: position 57,002,814 of record NC_051185.1, read on the forward strand.
GCGAGTGCCGGCTGACAACAAATAACTAAAGACTAGAAGAAAGGATCGTGGGGCATCGGGCCGGCGAGGACGCATTTCCCGGCTGTCTGCCGCTATACCGGGAAATGCGAGTCTGCTTGGTTGCGGTGCCGCTGTTTCTCGGGAACGTGAGACAACGGGGAGAAGACGCCGAGGTACGGCTCGATGACATACTGAACAGACAGTGAACGGGACTCTCGCCATACAGCGAACACAGGTATTCTAAACAAGCCGGCGCCAGCATTTTTATCGGAGAAATGCTGCACCCCTGCCTCGATCGGTCGTTAGAACGTGCCGACGATGCAGTTCCCAGCTGACGAGGCAACACTCGAACGGCTGCCACTCTCAACGGCAACCGGCCATGGTCAAAAGCACAGAAATATTCACGATTTCGGCACTGCGCATGGTGAAGAAAACGCAACCACGCAACTACGAGCAGACGAGCTGTCGGTGAGACCGGAAGTGCTAATATTAATGTTTGTTCGGTGTTTTAACGGTATAACACAATATAAACATACATATTATCTACTTATTGAACTCAAAATTAACAACGAAAGTAGTAATCAGAGTGTTTTAAATGCGAAGCATTTCTTAGCGAACTTCTGCGACTTTGAGCGTATCTATCTATCTATCTATCTATCTATCTATCTATCTATCTATCTATCTATCTATCTATCTATCTATCTATCTATCTATCTATCTATCTATCTATCTATCTATCTATCTATCTATCTATCTATCTAGCCGCCTACGACTTTGTGCTCTCCTGGCCGTTTCGTTAATCGGATGTATACCAAAATTGGTGTGTCATAACATGGCCTTATTACGAACATAATGACAGGTCATATCATGAAAATCATGACACGCATGTCATGAACAGCATGATTTACATTCCACGGCCTTTGGGCTCCCTGGCCGTTCCGTTAATCGGATGTATACCAAAATTGGTGTGTCATAACATGGCCTTATCACGAACATAAATGACAGGTCATATCATGAAAATCATGACACGCATGTCATGAACAGCATGATTTACATTCCACGGCCTTTGGCTCTTGCGGCCGTTCCGTTAATTTCATATATACCAAAATTGGTACGGCGTGACAACAGTTCATGACGAACATAATGACAGGTCCTAACATGCAAATCATGACGCGCATGTCATGTGCAGCATGATTTACATGACATGGTCTCGGGGCGCTCGCAGCCGTTTAAATGAAGGGATACATATGAAAACTGGTATGACGAGACATTTCTGTATGACGAACATAACTGACACGTGGTAACAAGAAAATCATGATTTGCATGTCATGTATGACATGATTTACATGCCACGCTCATGGCGCACTCGCGGCCGTTTCGCTAGATTGATATACACCAAAATTGGTATTGTGCGATGTGACTTTATGAAGAACATGAATAACAGGTGGTAGCATGAAAACCATGACATCCATGACATGTACGTCATGATTTACATGCCATGCTCGTGGTGCATTCGCGTCCGTTTCGCTCGCGTGATATACACCAAAATTGGTGTTACGCGGCACGACTGTATGACGAACGTAAGTGAGACGTGGTAACATGATAATCATGATATCCAAGTCATGTACGACCTGATTTACATGCCACGCTCATGATGCGCTAGCGGCCGTTTCACTAGATTGATATACACCAAAATTGGTATTGCGCGATGTGACTGTATGAAGAACATGAATAACAGTTTGTAAGATGAAAACCATGACATGCATGTCATGTATGTCATGATTTAATTGCCACGCTCATGATGCATTCGCGGCCGCTTCGCTAGCTTGATGTAACCAAAATTGGTATTGCGCGAAGCGACTGTATGACGAAGGTAAATGAGACGTGGTAACATGAAAATCATGACATGCATGATTTACATGTCATGCTCATGACGCACTCGTGCCGTTTTGCTTGCTTGACATACACCAAAATTGGTATTGCGCGACGCGACTGCATGACGAACGTAAATGAGAGGTGGTAACATGGAAATCATGACATGCAGGTTATGTATGTCATGCTTTACATGCCGCGCTCATGGTGCATTCCCGGCCGTTTCGCTAGCTTGGTATACACCAAAATTGGTATTGCGCGACGCGACTGCATGACGAACGTAAATGAGAGGTGGTAACATGGAAATCATGACATGCAGGTTATGTATGTCATGCTTTACATGCCGCGCTCATGGTGCATTCCCGGCCGTTTCGCTAGCTTGGTATACACCAAAATTGGTATTGCGCGACGCGACTGCATGACGAACGTAAATGAGAGGTGGTAACATGGAAATCATGACATGCAGGTTATGTATGTCATGCTTTACATGCCGCGCTCATGGTGCATTCCCGGCCGTTTCGCTAGCTTGGTATACACCAAAATTGGTATTGCGCGACGCGACTGCATGACGAACGTAAATGAGAGGTGGTAACATGGAAATCATGACATGCAGGTTATGTATGTCATGCTTTACATGCCGCGCTCATGGTGCATTCCCGGCCGTTACGCTAGATTTATATGCACCAAAACTGGTATTGCGCGATGTGACTGTATGAAGAACATGAATAACATGTGGTAACATGAAAACTATGACATGCATGCCATGTATGTCATGACTTACATGCCACGCTCATGGTCCATTCGCGGCCGTTTCGATAGCTTGATATACACCAAAACTGGTATTGCGCGATGTGACTGTATGATGAACATTAGTGACAGGTGGTAACATGAAAAACCATAATATGCATGTCATGTATGGCATGATTTACGTGGTCTACTCATGGTGTACTCGCGGCCATTTCGCTCCTTTGATATACACCAAAATTGGTATTGCGCGATGTGACTGTATGACGAACATAAATGAGAGGTCTTAACATGCGAATCGTGTTATGCAGGTCATGTACGGTATGATTTACATGCCCCTGTCATGGTGCGCTTCCGGCCGTTTTGTTAACGTGATATATACCAAAATTGGTATGACATGACACGAGTGCGTGATGAACATAAGTGGCAGGTCATGCATTTATATACCAGAATATGCGTTTCATTGGCATGGTGTACACTAGATTGTGCATGCATGCGTGCATGGCAAACATGCGATATATGGTGGACTAGATGCCATGGCATGAATGATTTCATTTGGCTCAAGGACAAACAAGGCGATGTATGCAGCTCTTTGCTGGCTGCTTCGCATTACATCGATTCGCACAATGCGTGGGATCTGCCGAATTTTTTTGTGATTATAAAATTAACCAATGGCCGAACTGCGGACAATCACGCATTAGTTTGCGGACATCATTTGTCGAGAGAAGAGGGAGCGATTTTCAGCTTAGAGAATTTATTGTAAATTCCAGGCAGCGTGCTTCGCTATAATATTTGGCTCGCATATGTTCTCGGGAGCCTCGCTACCGATCGGCGGTGCTCTTTGACCATGCTCAAAAAGTATTGCAGGGCCCCTGTAACAGCTTCGTTCGCTGTTAAAAGGGTGTGTTTCTGCCCCCCAACAATAATCATCTATCTTGCGTGCCTTTCCTTTCATTATCGCCGCGCGCCCGGCATTTCCTGGTCACGAACAGCATGCGATGATGTTGTAGGTTGTCAGCGGATCTAGCCTTGCGAGATTTGCAAGCGATGGCCCCGCGTGGTTTCCGCCTTTCAGATTAAATTGAACTAATGTCATTTTTTAAAGCGGAGCGCGTGCGGGCTACCAAGAAGTCGCGCGCAGCGCGACACAACGATGCCCATGCCGGTGTCCTATGAGCCATCCCGCATACAGTGTTGTGCCGCACACACATGTCACCACACAACACCCCAACATAAGTGTCACTCATGACCAGTCACATGCGAGGTCTGTAACGCTTAAATACTTCAAAAGTAGCCGCGACACCTCCTTCCTGAATGTCCAGTGACCACGCGGAAACACGATATCATTTACTCTGTCGTATGGCGAGCCTGAACGTTGGAGTGCTTCAAGGAAACATCGACGATCTTTCTCAAGTTCACTGCGCTTCAGCAAATAATGTTCGATATCACCACAGGTCTTGCAAGCCGGGCACAATGGCGTCGCGGAAAGTCTGATCTTGTGGAGCCATGCTGGTGTACGCGCTGACCCCATGCGAATGCGATGCAACAGAGATGCCTCTGTGCTGGTGAGCCATTTTGTCACACAAGGCTGGTGAGGTGTCAGCAATAAAGAATCGAAATGCCTGTTGACAGCCTGTCTTAAAAAGACGTTGATGTCTTTAGGAGCCTTCATTGTTGGCCTAAGTTCCAAAGCATTCCGGGCACGTCTGTCAGCCCGCTATACCCGCTATACCCACATGCAATGGAATCCATTGAAACCTTATATGAAGTCCAGCGCAGTGGAGGTCTTTAAGAACATGCAGCGATATTTGAGTGCACTTCTCCAAGAACAACCTGTGCTTTAACATTTGCACAGCGGGCTTACTGTCCGAAAGTAATACGGCTTGTTGCTCCCTACAAGACATTAATTTCTTCAGGACTGCCTCAATTGCCACGCTTTCATAAGCTGTCGACGAAACGACGCAGTCGAGTCGTGCACACCTTGAGGGACGGGATCACGAACACTGCAGCGATTGCTCGGCGCTCGATGTCAAGCAACCCGCCGGAGAAAACTCTCGGATGGCGTACTTTTCTTCAATGTATTCAAAGCACCGCAGAACGTGCTTCGGCTACGAGTGTGGAGCGCTTGCTGTGCATACGAGGAATTGTCAGTTGGCAGTCCATAGGAAAGTGGAGAGCACCGAGCTTTCAAGAAAGTAAACGCGAGTAGGCCAGATGACGATTATTCTTGTGATTCAAAAAGACGCCCTTTTCACTCGATCGCTCTGTTTACGTCACTCATTGTTTTCTATGTCGGCGCCACCGTGTAGTGTCGACGCCTGTTTGACCACGAACAGCATGTTGCAACTCATATTGAACGTGACCGTACATACACACTGTGAGAGGGGCGCACGGAGCCAGGCGGAGGCAGAGAAGAAAGCACCTTTAATGGCGAGGCCCCAACGCTTACGTAGTGTCGTCGGGTTGCCGTTCAATCGAATGTGGGTGCAGATGTGGGTAAGAATAACGCGATCGACGACGATGCTATACGTGTCGACTGTGACAGTCAACGTTTAATTGTTCCTGCTGCAACACTATCGTGAGTAAGTGCTGAAATATCGTTGAGCTGGAAAAGTCGCTGTAGCCAAGGTTTCGACAGTTGGACTTGTCTTCGTCAAGGCAGCGACTGAACTCAAGACAGTTCTGAAATGATGATGATGACAGTGATCCTGAAACGTAGTATACCCACAAACCTGGAAAAAGCAGTGCAACCGCTGCCGTTCATAAAACTCATACGGCCCTTTATGCATTAGCCTAAGACGACTCGAAGGCGAAAGCGATCTTCTGCTTCTCAGTCGATTGTGTCCTCTTGCTTTCTTTATTTCTTCAGGAAGCCTCGTATCCTTAGCCATGTCACGACAATGCGTCTTTCTTTTTGGGTTGCACGCTCCACATAAATACACGCACACAAAAGGCGTTGGCCGGAAAGCAAAACTAAACAGGAAAAGGAAGTAATGGACGACGCAGTTAGAGGAGAGCATAGACAAATAGGATCCGGTCACCATGTCGTGATTTAGCGCTGGCCTTAACACCGACGCCACCCATTTCATTTTCTTTACTGGTTCTGTTCCTGTGTTGTGTTTTTAGATAAACCATAGCCAAGCCAGACCAGCAAACTATTCACGTCACGCAGAAAAGACTGGAGAGAATACAGACAGGCGGGCAGGGGAGCCATTCATTCACTAGGACGCGGAAGTATTCTCTACTTTTTTCGGCCGATAGGAAGCGCCTTTCGCTTCTGTTACTAAAGACAGCCGAGAGTGAGATAGAGGGATGAAAAGAAGAGTTTGAACGGGAAGGTTGGTGCACTCCCGTTTTCGTGAATGGCCGAATTATGAATGTATGCACGCACGCACGCACACACGTGCACACACGCACACACGTATATGCGAGATACAAACGAAGCAGTCGAGTTAATTACGCGCACGCACTTCTCAAACGCACATGTTGCACTTCTCATGTTGCCTCTTGAACGTGCGATATGAAAGAACAGTTGGCAGGAAATTAAACCAAAAAGGTAAGAATATGCTATAGCATGAATGTTGATCGTGTGTTTTTCGGAGTTAAGCTTGGTTCAACGTTCGTTCTAAGTATTAAGTTCAATCACCGTGAGCGTTTTAAAAATGGGGACACGACGAAGTTCTATTAGATCCATGTAGGATGTAATCCGAATCGACGTGCCCACTTTTTTTAAAGGGTTCGTGCAACACTTTTTCAGCTATGGTCAGAAAACGCTGCCGATCGGTAGTCGAGGCTCCTGAGAACACGCGAGCCAAACATATTAAACGCAGCACGCCGCCTGGAATTACATAGATTTCAGTCAGCTAGAAATCGTTCCCTCGTCTGTTTACAAATGATGCCATATAACCAAATGACCGCGCCATATACCCTAATTCACGGCCAGTGGCTGATTTGAGCATCGTGGGCTGTATAGTTACCGAGGCCGCCGCGGGAGGCCGCCACGTGCTCGCAATCACAATGAAGGTGATTCTAAAAATTTGGGGGGGGGGGGTCGATTCGCGAGGCAATAAATTCCTTTAATTAAGCCATCGAAAGGTTATTGCAGGACTCCTTTAACACCGGGTGTCACGCGGTGTCACTCATGGCGATGAAGCGTCATCGGGATCAAATTTCTCAACTGTGATTGGCTCCCTTCTGCAGCTTACGTAAAGGAGCGAAGCGCGATTAAACAATTCAATCCGGATCAGGCGCGACCGCGATCATGAGTGACCGTGTGACTACGGTGTAAGACATCACATGAGTATCTCACACACGCCTCTCCTCATACCCTACATACAGACGTCGGCACAATAATGCATCTTGGCAGGTACGAATTGCGGCGACGAAGCAAACACTGTAGCTTACCTCGAATGACACGTGACGATCTCACGTAACTTACGCAACGACTTTGGGATTCAATATAAGTTTAATTTATTATGAGTAATTTGGTCAAGATCCCCAGATTGGGTATTATTAAAAAATAACGATCTCTTCGCTAGCGTCATTAGATGTCCATGAAACGATCAGCGTGATTTCTGCCAAGTTCTGAAATAAATTCTGAGAAGTCATGAGCTGGCAAAATGATAGAACAATAGAATAGAAACGATTTAGACATAGAACGGAAGCTGCGTAAGTGTTTGCCTCTGTCTGGTGAAAATAATGGTGACATCTTTCTTTTATGCAATGGCCATCCAGCGCAGGAAGGGAAAAAAAAGAA
>NC_051185.1:57010285-57054881 GCF_013339695.2 Rhipicephalus sanguineus
TTTGTGATTATAAAATTACCAATGGCCGAACTGCGAACAATCACGCATTAGTTTGCGGACATCATTTGTCGAGAGAAGAGGGAGCGATTTCAGCTTAGAGAACTTATTGTAAATTCCAGGCAGCGTGCTTCGCTATAATATTTGGCTCGCATATATGTTCTCGGGAGCCTCGACTACCGATCGGCAGTGCTCTTTGACCATGCTCAAAAAGTGTTGCAGGGCCCCTGTAACAGCTTCGTTCGCTGTTAAAAGGGTGTGTTTTTGCCCCCCCAACAATAATCATCTATCTTGCGTGCCTTTCCTTTCATTATCGCCGCGCGCCCGGCATTTCCTGGTCACGAACAGCATGCGATGATGTTGTAGGTTGCCAGCGGATCTAACCTTGCGAGATTTGCAAGAAATGGCCCCGCGTGGTTGGCGCCTCTCAGATTAAATTGAACTAATGTCCTTTTTAAAGCGGAGCGCGTGCAGGCTACCAAGAAGTCGCGCGCAGCGCGACACAACGATGCCCATGCCGGTGTCCTATGAGCCATCCCGCATACAGTGTTGTGCCGCACACACATGTCACCACACAACACCCCAACATAAGTGTCACTCGTGACCAGTCACATGCGAGGTCTGTAACGCTTAAATACTTCAAAAGTAGCCGCGACACCTCCTTCCTGAGTGTCCAGTGACCACGCGGAAACACGATATCATTTACTCTGTCGTATGGCGAGCCTGAACGTTGGAGTGCTTCAAGGAAACATCGACGATCTTTCTCAAGTTCACTGCGCTTCAGCAAATAATGTTCGATATCACCACAGGTCTTGCAAGCCGGGCACAATGGCGTCGCGGAAAGTCTGATCGTGGGGAGCCATACTGGTGTGCGCGCTGACCCCATGCGAATGCGATGTAACAGAGATGCCTCAGTGCTGGTGAGCCCTTTTGTCACACATGGCTGGTGAGGTGTCAGCCATAAAGAATGGAAATGCCTGTTGACAGCTTGTCTTAAAAGACGCCGATGTTTTTAGGAGCATTCATCGTTGGCCTAAGTCCCAAAGCATTCCGGGCACGTCTGTCAGCCGCCTCATTACCCGCTATACCCACATGCGATGGAATCCATTGAAACCTTATATGAAGTCCAGCGCAGTGGAGGTCTTTAAAAACATGCAGCGATATTTGAGTGCACTTTTCCAAGAACAACCTGTGCTTTAACATTTGCACAGCGGGCTTACTGTCCGAAATTAAAACGGCTTGTTGCTTCCTACAGGACATTAGTTTGTTCAGGAGTGCCTGAATTGCCACGCTTTCACATGCTGTCGACGAAACGACGCAGTCGAGTCGCCCACACCTTGAGGGACGGGATCACGAACGCTGCAGCGATTTCTCCGTGCTCGATGTCAACTGACCCGTCGGAGAAAACTTTCAGATGGCGTACTTTTCTTCTATGTATTCAAAGCACCGCAGAACGTGCTTCGGCTACGAGTGTGGAGCGCTTGCTGTGCATACGAGGAATTGTCAGTTGGCAGTCCATAGGAAAGTGGAGAGCACCGAGATTTCAAGAAAGGAAACGCGAATAGGCCAGATGACGATTATTGATGTGATTCAAAAAGACGCCCTTTTCACTCGATTGCTGTGCTTATACGTCACTGATTGTTTTCTATGTCGGCGCCACCGCGTAGTGTTGACGCCTGTTTGACCACGAGCAGCATGTTGCAACTCATATTGAACGTGACCGTACATACACACTGTGAGAGGGGCGCACGGAGCCAGATGGAGCCAGAGAAGAAAGCACCTTTAATGGCGAGGCCCCAACGCTTACGTAGTGTCGTCGGGTTGCCGTTCAATCGAATGTGGGTGCAGATGTGGGTAAGAATAACGCGATCGACGACGATGCTATACGTGTCGACTGTGACAGCCAACGTTTAATTGTTCCTGCTGCAACACTATCGTGAGTAAGTGCTGAAAAATCGTTGAGCTGGAAAAGTCGCTGGAGCCAAGGTTTCGACAGTTGGACTTGCCTTCGTCAAGGCAGCGACTGAACTCAAGACAGTTCTGAAGTGATGATGATGACAGTGATCCTGAAACGTAGTATACCCACAAACCTGGAAAAAGCAGTGCAACCGCTGCCGTTCATAAAACTCATACGGCCCTTTATGCATTAGCCTAAGACGACTCGAAGGCGAAAGCGATCTTCTGCTTCTCAGTCGATTGTGTCCTCTTGCTTTCTTTATTTCTTCAGGAAGCCTCGTATCCTTAGCCATGTCACGACAATGTGTCTTTCTTTTTGGGTTGAACGCTCCACATAAATACACGCACACAAAAGGCGTTGGCCGGAAAGCAAAACTAAACAGGAAAAGGAAGTAATGGATGCCGCAGTTAGAGGAGAGCATAGACAAATAGGAGGACAACAACAACAGCAACAACAACAACAACAACAACAACAACAACAACAACAACAACAACAACAACAAATAGGATCGGTCACCATGTCGTGATTTAGCGCTGGCCTTTTCACCGACGGCAGCCATTTCATTTTCTTTATCGGTTCTGGTCCTGTGTCTTTAGATAAACCATAGCCAAGCCAGACCAGCAAACTATTCACGTCACGCAGAAATAACTGGAGAGAATACAGACAGACGGGCACGGGGGGGAGCCATTCATTCACTAGGACGCGGAAGTGTTCTCTATTTTTTTTCGGCTGATAGGAAGCGCCTTTCGCTTCTGTGACTAAAGGCAGCCGAGAGTGAGATAGAGGGATGAGAAGAAGAGTTTGAACGGGAAGGTTGGTGCACTCCCGTTTTCGTGAATGGCCGAATTATGAATGTATGCACGCACGCACGCCCACACGTGCACACACGCACACACGTATATGCGAGATACAAACGAAGCAGTCGAGTTAATTACGCGCACGCAACTTCTCAACGCACATGTTGCACTTCTCATGTTGCCTCTTGAACGTGCGGATATGAAAGAACAGTTGGCAGGAAATTAAACAAAAAGGTAAGAATATGCTATAGCATGAATGTTGATTGTGTGTTTTTCGGAGTTAAGCTTGGTTCAACGTTCGTTCTAAGTAATAAGTTCAATCACCGTGAGCGTTTTAAAAATGAGGACACGACGAAGTTCCATTAGATCCATGTAGGATGTAATCCGAATCGAGGTGCCCACTTTTTTAAAGGGTTTGTGCAACACTTCTTCAGCATGGTCAGAAAACGCTGCCGATCGGTAGTCGAGGCTCCTGAGAACACGCGAGCCAAACATTATAGCGCAGCACGCCGCCTGGAATTTACAATAAATTATCAGTCAGCTAGAAATCGTTCCCTCGTCTGTTTACAAATGATGCCATATAACCAAATGACCGCGCCATATACCCTAATTCATGGCCAGTGGCTGATTTGAGCATCGTGGGCTGTATAGCTACCGAGGCCGCCGCGGGAGGCCGCCACGTGCTCGCAATCACAATGAAGGTGATTCTAACTAAAAATTGGGGGGGGGGGGGCGGTCGATTCGCGAGGCAATAAATTCATTTAATTAAGCCATCGAAAGGTTATTGCAGGACTCCTTTAACACCGGTGTCACGCGGTGTCACTCATGGCGATGAAGCCTCATCGGGATCAAATTTCTCAACTGTGATTGGCTCCCTTCTGCAGCTTACGTAAAGGAGCGAAGCGCGATTAAGAAATTCAATCCGGATCAGGCGCGACCGCGATCATAAGTGACCGTGTGACTACGGTGTAAGACATCACATGAGTATCTCACACACGCCTCTCCTCATACCCTACATACAGACGTCGGCACAATAAATGCATCTTGGCAGGTACGAATTGCGGCGACGAAGCAAGCGAAGCAAACACTGTAGCTTGCCTCGAATGACACGTGACGATCTCACGTAACTTACGCACGACTTTGGGATTCAATATAAGTTTAATTTAATATGAGTAATTTCGTCAAGAGCCCCAGATTTGGTATTATTAAAAAAACATGGCTGATCCCTCCGTCATAGGAATCGGTATAACACGAAAGTGAAACGTGTCTTCACGTTTATTGTAGTGCTTATTGTGTAGGTCGATTCCACGAAAGATAAAAAAAGGATGTATATTTGATGTTTCCGATTTTCCTGATAATTTTATATGTTGTGCACATATGACTGCACAGCACCAAATCGCAGTTCGTTTTCAAATAAAAATTTTTTTCATCACAGGAAAATTCGACAAGTGTCGCCGGTTGACGACGACCATTTTACGAAGAGTGCGTTTTCGTAAATTCGCAATCATGCTGGCAGCTACTGAAGCTATATATTACAAATATCTTTCTTTTTGGCGGAAGTAGAAGTAAAGAGGAAATAGCTCTTGTGATTTCATAGAATTCTGAGCAAATTATGTATTTTTAAAAATTCACGAAAAACGCTGCGTTTTTGAAAATCAGTCAAATTTAGGACGCTATGGCTACTTCTGTGAACATCTTAGCTTGTTCATATTTGCAGTATGAATAGGCCTTTATGTGAATAATGAACCTCTGCATTTGTATTTCTCTAATAATTTTCAAAGTAGTAAATTTTCATGCTCGAAACACCAAAAAGAGAAAAGTGCTCCTCGATTCAAAAATCTATAATAAGAAAACCCAATCTTCATTTTGTTCAAAGTCCCCCAAAATGTTCTCAAAGGACTGCAGAATATTATGAAAAAACATGTTGCATCATTTTTATTAGAACAAAAGCAGAAAATGTCAAACATTGTGTTTCCAGAGCGTGGTGGCTACTGCGTAAAGGACATCTCTAGTAACAAGAAAATACGTCTTTTTTCTTCTCTGTGCTTCGCTAAACAACAGTAATGATCTATTGTTGGAAAGTGGGAACTGTCTTGTAAAGAAAAAAAGATCGTTCCAATTAAATGCATTTGCGACACGACTTATATTCCTCGTCGACGGGCAGCACGGACATTTTCATTCCTCTGGATAATTTTTTTTAGTAAATGCGCTTATATAAAAGCAACGAAGCTAAACGCGAAATTTGTGTAGGTGAGTCTATCATGCATTGTAAGAATGTGACAAATCGCAAATGGCGACAGTGGTGAACGGCGAGTACCGCAGTGCAACCTAAGCACAGCAGCCACACACTGTTTGCCAGGCTTTGTCGCTCTGCACGAGAAAATGCTGGGGTGTCGATTGCGTTGGTTACACGATACATTTTTCACCGCTCGTCGCTCTCCCGCCCCGTCTCTGGATCCGCATCGTGCGAATCGTGTGGCGGATCGAGTGGCCCGCGCTACAAGCACTCGTGTAAACGGTGTAGCATGCGTTAGGCGGACAGGTGCAAAGGGCGCCGCGATAGACGCCCGCCTGAGCAGACAACAGCAACGAGCACGGCTGTGCCAGTCAGCCAAACACCACCTGAGATAAAAGTTAAGCATCCAAATTGTGCTTCACTTTGGTGCAAACACTGTCCTACGCTCTGAAGGTTTCTATGGGTAGGCGTTATAGCCATGACCAATTTTTTTGTACGGACTACCTCAAGGTGCACAAAAAGAAAATTCCGCTGCAGCGGAATTTTCGTTGCGTAGAAGATAACAGATCGAGTCTCTTTTGCGGAGGGTTATGAAGTAGGATGCGCGCTCAATTCAAGACGGAGACCAGATCTGCCAGCACTGCTTCAAGAGATACAAGGACATGCAAAACAAAGCTGATGCAATGCAAACAAAACGTGTTTTGTCCGTGGCCAGAACTGCTGCCACCAATCTTCACGTAATCGATTCTTTTTAAACTCTGTATTGATCACATAAGGTTCGACAACGTACACATTTGGGCCAACAAAAACCACACCTCTTGGCGACCGCTCTCCAGAAATTCATTTCGATTCCTGGAGAGACCTTGGCTTTTATACCAATCTCTCAATTCTGGCACAGCACATCATCATCAGAGACGCATGGGGGGAATGCGTTCTTTAGCATGCAAGATATGAATTATATTCAACTGAAATAGATTAAAGAAAAGGAGGCTACAACTGAAAGTGCCTACTGTGGACTGAGGGATGTCTAACACTGGCGTGAAGTCGCAAACCACGCAAATGCATTTATATGGAACGATCTTTTTCTTTACGAAACAGTTCCCATTTTCCGACAACAGATCATTACTGTTGTTTAGCGAAGCTCAGAGAAGAAAAAAGACGTGTTACTGTATTTTCTTGTTACTAGAGATGTCCTTTACGCAGCAGCCACCACGCTCTGGAAACACAATGTTCGACATGTTTTGCTTTTGTTCTAATAAAAATGATGCAACATGTTTTTTCATATTATCATTCTGCAGTCCTTTGAGAACATTTTGGGCGACTTTGAACAAAATTGCGATTGGGTTTTTTTTATTATAGATTTCTGAATCGAGGAACACTTTTGTCTTTTTGGTGTTTCGAGCATTAAAATTTATTACTTCGAAAATTATTAGAGAAATACAAATGCAGAGGTTCATTATTCACTTAAAGGCCTGTTCATACTGCAAATATGAACAAGCTAAGCTGTTCACAGAAGTAGCCATGGCGTCCCAAATTTGACTGATTTTCAAAAACGCAGCGTTTTTCGTGAATTTTTAAATATACATAATTTGCTCAGAATTCCATCAAATGATAAGAGCATAAGAGCTGTTTCCTCTTTACTTCTACTTCCGCTAAAAAGAAAGATATTTGTAATATATAGCTTCAGTAGCTGCCAGCATGCTTCCGAATTTACGGAAACGCACTCTTCGTAAAGTGGTCGTCGTCAACCGGCGACACTTGTCGAATTTTCCTGTGTTGAAAAAATTTTTTATTTGAAAACGAACTGCGATTTCGTGCTGTGCAGACATATGTGCAGAACATACAAAATTATCAGGAAAATGGGAAACATCAAATATACACCGTTTTTTGATGTTTCGTGGAATAGACCTGTAGTGATATATGTGAGCTTGTACAATGTCTATTCGTGTTTGGCAGCTATAGCACCGTTTGACGTGGATACACCCATGTTGACAGCATGTCTCTATCGCGACGACTAACGCCCAAGATCATGATTAAACCGTTGTGGTAGCTGACGGTGTGAACATATATTTGGACACAGCGAATCGTGAATCCCGCGTAAGAATGATATCAACAAGCTCATAATCAACACTGGTACCCTGTATGCACTTCTTCAAAGAGAGAAACGGCACGGTGTGCGCTTTCTAGTAATGGGTAGCCGACGCCTGTGCTCATGCATACATAACACACACTGCGCTTCAGCAACATGGGAGGTAGAGGTTCGTAGCCTGAGCCGCAAACGCGTGCGTCCCGCTGGCCTCTGTCTCGCAGGCGCTGCTCTCGCTCCACCAAGGCACGACATTCGCCCGTCGAAATCGCGTCCTTTCTGCAACGCATATTGCAGCAGTTTTGTTATTCGGTGCTCTCGCAATTGAAGCAGTCGGTGGCGGAGAGATCCCGTTGGATCCCGTGGAAGCTGCACTACTCCGATGAGCCGACGCACGCTAACACGAAGCCAAAGGCAAAGAACGTAACTGCGTCAAGGGTGCCTCGGCGACGCTAGCGCGGCCAGTCTACCTCACTGGTATCGAGACGCTTTAACCGCTTTAACCATGACCTCCGATATCGCGTGCAATCTCGGAGTAAGCGCTAGTAAGTGTAGATTGTGAAGCATTACTTCTTTTCACATCTCACAGACGGCGGCACCGCCCCGCTCCGCCCGCCGCTAAAGAGAATGTGTGAAAGATATAAGGCGCGTTCGCGCCGTGTCCAGCGTCTCCCGAGTTAGCTTAGTGGGTAGGGCGTCGGGCGCTTCCCGTCGCGGCCGCAACGTCGTGGGTTCGATTCCCAGCGGGGTATCGTTTCCTTGGTTTCTTTTCTTTCTCACCCGCTGGCGTCCACTTTATCAACGTCATATCCGTGACGGATGTACTTGGTGGACCCCGGCATAAAACACTTTCGTGTTAAAATAACGATCTCTTGGCTAGCGCCATTAGATGTCCATGAAACGATCAGCGTGATTTCTGCAAGTTCTGAAATAAATTCTGAGAAGTCATGAGCTGGCAAAACGATAGAACAATAGAATAGAAACGATTAGACAATAGAACGGAAGCTGCGTAAGTGTTTCGCCTCTGTCTGGTGAAAATAATGGTGACATCTTTTCTTTTATGCAATGGCCATCCAGCGCAGGAAGGGAAAGAAAGAAAGAAAGAAAGAAAGAAAGAAAGAAAGAAAGAAAGAAAGAAAGAAAGAAAGAGCCTATAGTCAGATATAACTTCGGAACTGCGGAGAGGCCCCACCCGCATGACCGAAGCGCAGCAGCCGATCGCCTCCGCGACTAAAGAAACAGTCCCGCTCATGCACTCGGAAGCGTGCTCCGAAGCCGCGATCACCGGCAGTCCAGCTCATGACGTCAGCGTGGAGTGCGCGCCCGTTGATGCAGGATTGTGTGCATCCGCCTTTGAGAAGGAAGTGCCGCGGACTTCCAAAGTTGTATCCGACTATAGTTCAAAAAACGCTAATCGCATTAAAAATTATGTTAGGTAAGCTGAAACGGAAACAGTAGCAGCCAGTTGCAAACTGCTGCCTGTGGAGTTGTACTCAGCGTACTGACGACCCATACCGGGTGGTCCCTCGAGGGCAAATACTCCCTATTACAAGCCGCTTTCGGACCGAAGGCCTCAGAAGGTGATTAGTGCACTAGCCACCCAACCATTCACGCACGCAGCCAACCAACCATACAGGGACAGCCGGCCTTGTAACATGCACAGCTTCAGCGTTTTGCACACTTTATACAGCTCCTCAGCCGCTTGAGCCACCCGACCTCATGGCCAGAGGTCTAACGCACTAAGCGAGCAACTGAAGCCCGGGTCGTGCCCTGAAGTTAAACAACCTGGACGCATATCAACTCCACTGGAGTGCGTGTGTGTGTAGCTTTTATCCCTATGCAGTGTCCGCCACCTGCAGGACCTATATTAAGCGTTACGTTCGGTCTTATCCCACTACATACACACACACGCTCCTCTCATCGTCCTGCCATAGATGATAATCGACGCTCGTTGGAGTGAAGAAACTGTGACAATGGCTATGGTGACATGCAGTAGTGTTTGCGAGTCAACAAACGGGTCGCTATACCTAATAACACAGACACTGGGCATGCGCGGTTATTTCTACCGAGCGAGCAATTTTTCCATAAGGTAGCCCTGCGGACGTCCCGTTATGCGAAGAAATGAATATTACTTTCAATTTTTCGTTGCATTTAATATGTTTGTACATAAGCAGGCTGTGTTAAACTTGATATTAGATTTGGAGTGCGTAAGAAAGGTGGGCCTGATAATAAAGACAAGTAATTTCTTGCCATCTCACCACTAAAAACCAATGTGGAATAGTTTTCTGTCCCATGTGTTTTTGCGGTTACTTTTCCTAATCATCCCTGGCTAACTAACTTACACCCACGCTCTTCCAATAAAACATTTATTAACGCGAGAGCTTCATATGACTCTTGAGTAAAAAAAAAATTCAGGAGCCCTTCCCCTGTCGGGGATATGGGGGCAAGCGTAGCTTGGAGTGGCTTGCCTGACGTACTGCTTTTCTTTCTTTCTTTCTTTCTTTCTTTCTTTCTTTCTTTCTTTCTTTCTTTCTTTCTTTCTTTCTTTCTTTCTTTCTTTCTTTCTTTCTTTCTTTCTTTCTTTCTTTCTTTCTTTCTTTCTTTCTTTCTTTCTTTCTTTCTTTCTTTCCTTCTTTCTTCCCATTGCGCAATGCTCCCTCTTAACGTAGGTGTTCAGATTTATTATCGGTAGCGGCCGTCTTCGGAACGTTGTTTTCGGGCTGAATCGGCAGACGTCTTTCATGTTCTTCCCAGCGTTCGACAGCCTCCAGTACGGCCCAACGAAAAGACTAACACGCGATCGTGGAAACGCGGGTTAGGAATTCAATTGTCTCCAAGTCAGAATTTTCCTGAAATGTGCAATTCCTGGTACCGACCTGATATCTTGGATAGCGGAGTGGTTAGGACGCTCGCCTTCGTACAGTGGGTAGGCGTGTTGTAATCCCGCCTCATGAAGACATTTTTTTTCGCCTATAATTTCTCTTTTTCTGTACTCGTTCTCTCAACCATCAGAGTTATTACAGGCCACGCCGGAGAAATCGGCGCACGTGTTTTGGGAGCGAAGCCGAAGAGGACGAAGACGAAGAGGACGAAGACGAAGAAGAAGATGAAAAGAGCGCGTGCTGGTTCATGAGGATGATCATTTCTGTTCACGCGTCACGGACCAATGCTTGGCTTAAACGGTTCCGCGGTCAAAAAACTATCGATAGCGCTATCGATGGGAAATTCGATGGCGCTCTCGATAGTATAAAATCAACCGCGCCAACCATACACCACACACTCGATGGGCGCCGCCATCTTGGACTGATAAGCGATTGTTCTGCCTGTTTTCTACGTCGTAATATGAAATGATCATGGTCGCCATCTTGGACTCACCATTTTCCGGACACGCTCAAGCGCCGCCATCTTGGACTGATAACGTTGCAGTTTTGTATCCGTATCAAGTACACAAACAGTGCTAAGGTGAACTCGCATGCACAAAAACGTTTGGGCCGGTACATTCAACGTTTCACGACCATGATCATTTCATATTACGACATAGAAAACAGGCAGAACTAATCGCTTAACAGTCCAAGATGTCGGCGCCCATCGAGTGTGTGGTGTATGGTGCAGCAGGAGGAGCATGCTGAGGGGCAAGAAAGTTCACAGGCTTGTGTTTCTCCACCAGAATGATTGGCTGGCACGTGATAATTAGGTTAAACTGTTCAGCTGTAGCTGTAGCCCGTTACATGTGGTGGAACTGCGCGGCTTCAAATTTATATTGCATTTGATGATTTCAGAATAAAAATATCAAGAACTAAGTTTGTTGATTGCAAGGTGTAACTGGTTGCCTTTGGATATGAATTTATTGGTGGAGATATTCCGCCATTTTCGCTGTGGAAATAATGTATTTCTCCCGCCGAAGATTGTTCATAAATTAAGCGAAAATATTGCTGATATTAGGCTACCACAAATGTTTTGGCAGTATCAGCGGCCAACAGCAACATCATTATTCAACCACTATCGGTAGTATTATCGCTAGTAATATTATCGGTGGTACTACCGATTGCACTATGGATAGTTTATTCATAATAATACTATCGATAGTTTAGAAATAAGAAACTGTCGATGCCATCGATAGTCAATTTACCCATAGTTTTGCACTACTAACAGGGGCGTAGCCAGAAATGTTTTTCGGGGGTGGTTCAACCATACTTTATGTATGTTCGTGCGTGCGTTTGTATGTGCGCGTGTATATATACGCAACCAAAACTGAAAAATTCCGGGGGGGGGGGGTTGAACCCCCCCCCCCTGGCTACGCCCCTGATTACTAATGTGTAGCAGTGTTTTCTCGGAGCGCCATCGGCTGCTCTCAGGGCACGCCGCTGGGTGCATCGTGTTAAGAAAGTATAAAATTGGGTAGGTGCCAGTCTGGTGCCGTATTCTGAGACGATCACGTTTTGGATATATCGCCAATGTCGCCATAATATCGCTGTTAGTGCGCGTTAATTGGCTGATTGAGGAAAGGCGGAAGGTAGTCGTCTCACTCATTGGACACGCGAGATTTGACGTCACGCAAAGCGACACTGTTGACTAAAGAGAATGGACGAATCATTGACACGCTTTACAGTATCCAAGTGTGTTCAATTCTCCTTCGTAGTACCACCAGCAAACAATACCTAATACCCCTGTCACACTGGAGGTATTAATGTCATTAGGTTCGAATGTCATTCGGCGCAACGAATGTCATTCGATCCGTGGCGGTGCTACGCAGGAAAAATAATGTCATTCGTTCATGATATCAATGTCGATAATTCAGAAAGAAATGGCTGGAAAAGTTGAGGAAGGTAAATGTAGAGTGGCATGAAAGCGAAGTTCTTTATTTTAAAAAACATGTGGAAAGTCGCATATAGGATATCTGGCCACCATAAGCCAAGACGACGCTTAGCCAGTAGCCACAGCCGATAGAATGGCTGACATGGCAGTACCGCTATTCTAGGCACTGTAGTACCGCTGAACGACGACGCTAAGCTGCAGCAAGTAAATCATTTAGTTGCTTTGTACTTAGCGTTTCAAGGAACACCGCATAAGCCAGAAGAAGAGATTTGACGGAAACTCAGAGCGTTCCGCGTTTGTTCGCTTTCAAAACGCGGTCTCGCACGCGTCCATGCGGGAAAGCAGCTTTCAACGAAACTGCGCACAATTGTCTTCTCATAGCCTTATAAGAGCAAACATTTCCACCTCGGTCCAGTGCGTTCGTGGAGTTCATTCCATCGCTGCAGATACACATGCACACAGGCGTCTGTTTGTTTACATTATGGCCGACAGTGCCGGCGGCCAGACGCTACTGAGGTGGAGAGTAAAAACATTTTGCGATAGCCTTCCGTACACCTGTGCTCGTTAAAATCAAAGACGCCTTTAAAAAAGCAACAATAATAGCGTGTTTGCACGAATGCGTGTCGAATTGAGAATACTAAATGACACATTTTAAATAGTCTGTGGTGTAAAGACTATACATTCGGTTCGACTTCAACAGCGAATGTGTTTTTCGAACTCATTCGATTGCTTAAGTCATTCGTCTCTAATGTCATTAAATATCACTGTGTAGCAGCCGCATAATGTCATTAGATGCGAATGTCACTCCATTCGAATGGCATTAAAATCACTGTGACAGGTGTATAAGACTCGGCGTTCTAACGGTAAATCTTTTCAGCCGACTGATGGAAATAAGAGGGACAGCATTCTCCTTGACCCTCTGTAGAGTACAACTTTAGCTACAAATAAAACCTAGCCTTCATTTTGCGCAGCCATTAAACACGTTCATTTGTTTCTTCCTGCTGTTTCTCAGGTGACTGCACTTTTATCTGTTATGAAGATTATCCCGCAGTGAGGTGTCTGAGCAGACCAGAGTGCCACAAGCACATGTGGTTTTGGTCAATTTGGCCATTCACTGTGGACATTTATATATGATAGAAGATGGTAGGCGTGCAACACGGACACGAGAGAAAAGTTAGGACTACACAAACGCCGACTAACGATTGAAAAGCGCACAGCTGCGGAAAAGGAAGTAGGTACAAAAAGCTTATCTGTGCCACGGCCGCTCAATAATAAAAAAAAAGGTGCGGCCTGCTGCGTCGAACTGAAATGCATGGGCAACTGTGAGAACGCTGTCTTGACAGTTTCGTCCACGTTGGCGCTAGTAGACGTAAAGTCACGCGCATTTAGAACAAAAAAAGACAAAAAAATTGGCAAAGCTTGCACTAAGCCACCCAAGGCTTGAAACACCGAAACTGTACGATTCCGAAGATTACTCTGATTGCTTCTAGGTTATTTCCAGGCTTTAGCTAGGTGCTGCAGATTGTTCTAGGTTGCTTCTAGGTCGTTGCTAGGCTTGAGCTAGATGATGCTAGGTTGTTTCTACGTTAATTCCAAGCGCAGAGAAGTTCGAGTGAAGCCACAGAGTCACAGACAGGACACGGATGTCCAAACTCCAGAGACAGATATTCACGCTTAAACCAAGCGTTCGCACCTCTCATTGATATACGGGGCGTCGTCGTTGGCGTAGGCTTCCCATCGCTTCCGGATCTTCTAGCAACCGCAGTTGCCTTTCTCGTTCCATAGTATTCTCTCGTTGTACTTACTCGGGGTCTTCGGCTCACCGCCGTCGCTTAGCAGCCATTTGTTGGACTAACTGTTGTCTTCTTCATTTTTTGTGGACCAGTGGTGAGTAGTGGGATTTGCCTAATGTCTGTGGCACATACGCGTTTATAATTATGATGGTTTTTTTTTTGGTTCGTCGGACAAGGAACGATTTACAAAACAGCTTCGCTCTTAAAAACGGGGTTTGTGTCATGAGCGCGACGCTCTATCGCGCCATATATGAGCGCGCCGAGGAGCCGCTGCGTTTCGTGGCATTTTTGAATCAAGAAAGATCGGCGAGAAAGGATGTGAAAGTTAGCTACCACGAATTTTCGTATGGCGCTTAATGCTATTAAATGTCCAAATGACGAAGTAAGAGATCTTTCTTTTCGAAGAAAGCAATGCATATATAGAAGTGTTGATGACCCGATTGACGAAAACATTTTGCAGAGGCTCCTCAAGAAAATCCGCAACACAAGGACACTCGTGTTTTGCTTAAACAACCTTGGTGCGACCCGTCTTGTGGCGCCACAGCGGCGACAGGCTCAACTAGGCGGCTCCCGCCGATTTCGGGGCACGCAACAAGCCGCACCCCCTTTTTTTTTTATCGAGCGGCTGTGTCTGTGCATGCCCAGGAAAGAGGCGATATCTATCAGTCCGGCATGCGTGGGGGTCTACGCGAGAGATAACCATAGGCGTGCGCACGGGGGGGGGGGGGGGGGGCGGGAGGGCAGCCCCTCCCCCCTTGTTCACCTAAGAGGGGTGCGCATAGTCAGCCCCACACATTGACATAATAGGGAGGGGGGGGGGGCGCAATGGCAGCGCCAAACATTGACATA
Organism: Rhipicephalus sanguineus; assembly: GCF_013339695.2. Taxonomy (NCBI): domain Eukaryota; kingdom Metazoa; phylum Arthropoda; class Arachnida; order Ixodida; family Ixodidae; genus Rhipicephalus; species Rhipicephalus sanguineus. The sequence continues at coordinate 57,024,816 of NC_051185.1, forward strand.
ATTGGGAGGGGGGGCGCTGCGACGAACCTTCGCCCCCCCCCCCCTGAAGGGGTACCGCGTGCACGCCTATGGAGATAACTGTTCAGCCCGAACATTTATATCTGCTTCTATTTTGGCTGGTCTTGTTTAGACTTGTATGGCACTCATTCTATGCAAGTACACAGGCAAGAACTCACAAAGAGCTCTGACACTCCGCGAGCGAACACCTTGTCATGTCACTGGGTCAGCGCATTGAACTGGAAGGGCGTGAGATTCGTCTGAGTGGCGTTGCTCTTTTTCATTCAACTTTTTTATTTCACGTTGTTCGAACTGAAAAGGCTTTCAGAACTTGCTTGCCGGCCGAGCCGATGGAGTTCAGTCGAAGAAAATGATTGATGGCCGCCCCTCACCCATCGTTTTTCGCCGTTTACCTCCACCACGCTGTATGCGTGTACTCCCGCTAGCAATCTCAAATGGCCTTACCCAGCCGTTTATAGCTTCCTGTAGTGCGAGAATAATAATAGCTGAAAACCTTTCATACAGGCCTTAACGGTGCCGCTTCCAGCCAAAGGCTAAAAAAAAAAAAGAATCGCCGATCCTGGACCCCCGCTTGGAGTTTATCGACTGCAGGTGGCGGAGGGACGATGAGGGATGTCAAAAACGAAGAGGAGCGTGACTTGCCTTGGAGACCTTATTGGGCAGGCTTTCGGGCTTTGCATTATACACGGTGATTACCACTGTGGCGTGGCCCAACAGATTCTGGGAAGCGTTAGATGTTTCAAGAAATACCGAATGCATTCCGGAACGTACCAGGGAATAAAAAAAACCAACAATAAAGAGCCTTCTCTGCAGTACTTTCAAGAACGTTAACCACTGTGTTTAGGCTAATCAGACATGAATTCTTAGACGAAGTACTGTGGCATAGTTTGGCTATATTATTCTAACCGAAGCATAATTTATTGTGATTGTTCATTGAGTTTCACTTCACCGGTATACCTGCTGGATGGGGCATGGCAGGTAGGGTATAGAAATGTCACGCTGCCTCTTTTTTGTTGATCTTCCGCCGCTAGAAGATCAAGAAAAAGAGTCGCACTGGCTGCCTAATAAATGTGTCACAATGCTATCTGCAAAAGAATGTCTTAGCTTATAGCACTGCATATTGACCCTGGTGGAGAATGTATTGATCCTTCGTAATACTGTTATGGTATGCCTTAGTTGCGTTATAGAGTCCAGTAAACGTTTAGTACGCGAGGAAATTAAACACTCGATTCCATGTGTTATTGCATATTGTATATTGTATATTGTGGATTCTGGAGAAACGGAGCAGCACCCGTTAGATAGGTTTCGGCCTGATCAGCGACTCGCTATTCGATAAGTAGAAGCAAAACTATTGTTTGTTCATCGGCATCGCTGAGGTATCGCGAGTGAGAAAAATACGTCACAATAGCAACAACACGGCAAACAAACTGGATCGTTAAAAATAATAAGTTGTTGCGATCTGTAGTGCTGTACTGGTGGCGTATTAGTCAAAAACTATCACCAATGTTTGCATACCACGCTCTTACAAACACCTTCTTGATTATTCTGACTTCAGTCTGATTTGTGCGCAATTTTTTAAACCTAAATATATGTGCAGGAAAAGTTGGTAGCGTTCGTAAACACCGCTACTCTTTCTCTCTTAGGCTAACAGTCATTGACAAAGGGTCCTGTTTCAAACAAACAAACCAGCTTGTTTAACAAGACAGACACAGTGCACGGGAAATAATGAATGGCTCTAGTAAACACACAAGACAACCACATAGAATTGTTATATGTTTCGAGAATACTTGTCGGGTGTGACGGAATCGTGCAACTGTTTCGACTACGCTAATAAATAAATAAATAAATAAATAAATAAATAATAAATAAATAAATAAATAAATAAATAAATAAATCCAATCTTCCCCAAACATTAAAGTGTAGTTACGAAAAGACTGAGTTGACGTTTTAAAAGTATCGTGCCCGAAACAATACACATGTGCTCAATTTTTTGCCTGAAGACCATCATGTTGTGTTGTTAGGTAGCGGCCGAAATGATAGCACGAACTACGCACAACTCAGGCGGCACAGATATTATGATGCATCACCGAGGAAGAACGCTGTGCACGTTAACGTTATCGCCCATTTACGATCGGGCAACGAGCGCGTGGTTAGAGCCGGTCGACGGTGGCTTGATGTTGCCACTCCATCCTATACGCGGCCATAAAACGAACGGCCACGAGAACAAAAAAGCGATTACCATAACGACGAAGGGCCCCAGAACAAGCTCTGAAAATACGATGAACGAGCACATTATTCTCTCCTGGCGAATCCCGTCTTTGCGGCACAATTCGTAATGCCAGCAGTCTGTTCACGTGACGTCATCAGGAAATAAGCTCTCGATTGGTCCATATACGATAGATATCAGTTGTGAATTGTCTCCTACCCTGCTTTGTCACGCAGTCGCACTCCCCTTCTGCCTTGTCTCGCATGTCTATCGGGCACGATCAACTGATTTCACTTCCTTACGTACGTTTTCGACTGCGCAAGCGGAGACAACAGCGTGTAGCCGACAAGCGCGAAATCCTGATAGGCTCAACGCTTAGTGCTGACATTGTCATCGTGTTTCGTGGAGAAAAAAGCGGCGAGGAGGAGATAGCGTTTTATAAAGGTTAGTGAAGACGAGAAAGAAACCACTTTCTTGTGTTCGAACTCGGAGGGGTTTACGGGCCCTTCAAGCTCTTGCCTGGCAAGCCTTATACGACAGTGCGAGAAAACTGGGCAAGAACAAAACGGGGGGAAATCCTTGCGGAAGTGCTGCAAGCAAGACTGCGTTGTCTAAACAAACGAAGAAAAACGGTAGCTTTCGATGTTAGCCGCTCGCAGGCTGAACTCAACGCGCGAGTTAGCGTCGACTTGCAAACACGCGGTGCTCACTTCTCCGTGACCTGCTGCTGGCGTCGGTTACGGCATAATAAACACGGTTAGCCGAAGGATGTTGACTGTTAGGCCTCGTTGGTGCTGATTCATGCAAGAAAATATACATTGAGACATACAGCCGTGGCCAGGACACACATGACAGAGGCACAGAAGGTACTATAAAGCGTGCCCTTAATCTATTTGTATATTCGTCTGTCCTAGTCTCGGGCGCTGCGATGTTCGTCATGTAGCACAAAGTCTTCGCGCGCGCCTACGGGTCGAGAACGTTTCCATTTTCTTGTGTTCCGCATGTTTCCATGTAAAAGTTGAGATGCTTGAAGGATTTATGAACGAAGACACATCGTGATTTCTTTTCAGCCTTCCCTTGCTGGCGGTATGCTTACTTCCCCCCCCCCCCCCCCCCCCCCCCCCAAAAAAAAAAGAAAAAGAAAAACTTTATTTCGTCGCAGTTACCATGACTTCAGGAAATTATTGCTACAGGCAGACTCTTCAGTAGAAGCTATCAAGACCATCGCTCTCGCAGCGGGGCGCCCCCCACCCCTAGTCACGTAAGAAGAGGGGGGCGGAAAGTCTGCCCCATACATCGACTTAATAGGGAGGGGGGGCGGCCCCGACGAACCTGCCCCCCCCCCCCCCCCGCCCTTGAATGGGAACTCTGCGCAGGCCCACGGAAAAATGCAAGAAGTATCTGTGCACTTAGGTTTATGTGCACTTTAAATAGCCCCATGTGATCAAAATGAAACTAGATTCCCCCTCTACAGCGCACCTCATAATCGTATTTTAGTTTTGGCGCGTAAAGCCGGAGAATTTAAACAGTTTTAATAGTCAATCACACTTCAACGGGAGGACTGAGTAAACTGGCCCGCCTTCATGAGCTGAGATCGAAGACACGATAAAAATGAGCGAACTGCGAGCTAAAGCCTTACCGACTATAAAAGTACAACCGTTTAGCGGGAAACAATGAAGTATGGTGAGAAGGAATTATTTGAGCGCGCAAGGAAAAAGCCTTATACGTCTCACGAGTCAAGATGCTTCTCGAGATCTCGCGAGACCTCGTCGGCTTCAACACAAATGATGCAAGCAAAACAGAAAGAACTGATAAAGGTCGGTCAAAATAACTGATGCTTTAGTGAATGAACGTGTGTCCACCGGCGTACCAAAAGTCATATATGATCTCATTGTCACGTGACGTCATGCCATCATGAATCAATGCAATGGAGTGAGGAGAAAAAGAAGAGCAAGGAGAAGGTCAAGAAGCTGAAGAAGAAGACAAGAATGAGCAGAACAAGAAGAAGATGGCTTTCACCTTCAAGTCGCGATATGCGAATGCATTAGGGACCATGCGACTCTTTCGTTGTTTCGCGCGACACTTTAAGGGAAGAAAGAAAATGAGTCCTCTGACTCTTTTTTGTGACTCCTGACCTGCCACGTATATAACTCTCTTTTAACAGGTGCACAAACTCTCTTTTGAGATCATATACTCTGGGCCGAAGATAACGTGTCTCTTTAAATCGAGTCATATACGGGGCAATTCAGGGCTCGTCGAAAGAGTAACACATACTCCTTCATTTTTTTTTCTCAGAGTGTTGTGCTAACAACAAGTACTCCTACCAACTAAAGGTGGCTGCTTGCTGAAGGTATAAGGAGTGACGGGTGCAAACGGAAAGCGAAATAAGTGTAACGACGCGTCCAATGCTTTCTCCAACGCGACCTGACTGACCGAAGTCAAAAAGTGAAAGAGCACAGCCGCGCAGAATGGGACCACTGCACGCCTCAATGTGTGGCGGAAGTGTTCTGGCAGCGTCTGTTGGCGAAGAGAAAAAAAAAAAACGGCAACCGTCAGTGTTTGCCGTTCGCTTGCTTTAACGCGCTATAGCGACGACCTGCGAACCCACGCTGCGCACTTCCTAGTTTACCGGTGCGACGACGACGCCGTAAACGCCAGTGGGTTAGTGTAAGCAGCTTACGCGGCGCTTACAGAGCGAGCGGTTAAAAGCGAAGAGTCGCCGCGTTTAAAAGCCTTTCCGCACTACTGCGCATTTTTCAATGCACCAATAAGATTTTAGAGGGCAGCTCTCAGGCGCCCTTTCCTGCTTTGAGCGGCGTCGCCGTTGGCGTCGGCGTCGGCGGCGTAACCGATGGAGCGAACGAGGACGAAAGAGAGCGAACACGGGAGTCTGTCGATCACGAGCCGCTGGCCGCTAGCCTCGCTTTCTTCGTCCGCCACGCACGCTGGCCCCGCGGTCGGAGCTCGTGCGCGTGCAGGGCTGGTACGTGCATTGCGGCTGGCTTCGCTTGTCGTAAACGGGGCTGTCGGCGTTTTGCTTGGTTCGCGACGCCTGCAATGCACAGAGTGGTGTGCGTAGCACTCGAGCGCTAGCAGTTTCTGTGGAAATGTGTAACGAACGTTACATTGCTACAATTGCGGATAGCCACAACTTCAAACACAGTTGGCGTTGCCCCAACACGAAGCTGCGCTCAGAATTCTCATTAGGCAAAATCGTAATCGTCGGGGAATTGATGTTTCGAATACCTGCATGCTCACGTCGGTAACTCGAATACATTCAAAGAATAGGGAAACATCACCACACTGGAAATTGACTATTTCTGTGGTTCGGCTGCATTATAAACAATATCTGAGGTTTTACGCACCCAAACCACGATATGATTATGAGGCACGCCGTAGTGGAGGGCTTCGGAAATTTCCGCCATCTGGTGTTCTTTAATGTGCATTGATATAGCACAGTACACCTCTAGCATTTCAAATCCATCAAAGTGCGACCGGCGTGGCCGGCACCGAACCATCGACCTTCGGGTCAGCAACCGAGCACCGTAACATGTACCATCGAGGCACACAACGGGTTCTGCTGCAATAACATTCCGCATGTTAGCAGCACATTTACTTCCCCGCTGACGAGTCTGGAACAGGAAAGCTCGAGGCTTTTTGAGGACAGCGTCTTTTCATGTTGAAATGCGCTAACTGCAACGCTTAATGAAGAACTAAAGAACAACGAAGGAAAAACATTTTATTTTTGTTATATTATCTGGGGTTTAACTTTCCAAAAACGAGGGAAAAACCAGTGGACGTACATTGCACCGCGTGTGTCCACTCGTTTTTTTTCCCTTTAATTTCGCAAACTACTTATGCAAAGTTGGAGTAACTGATTCATGGCGAGTAAACACGTACATAAAGAAAGATTACGAACAGTTCGCTTTTCCTTGTGTACCTGTACTCAGGCCTGTACTCAGATACATAAAAATAAAGATGAATGAAACTGATTTCTTGCTTTCTGTATTTGGTGCCAGCATCAACGCCAATAAGACCTTTTGATTGTTTCTCTCTCTGTGTGTGTGCGTGCGTTTGTGTCCGGAGGGGGGGCAGGGGCGTGAAAAACCGTCAGCTTCTGTCTTCGTCAAATTAAAGTGACAAGTGCTAATCCAGTGGCAGCATGTATTTAGGAACGTGACAATTAAACGACATAAAAAAAGAACAAAACTTAAGTTGCAGCATAAAGCACTGGTGTAGTTTCGCTACTTGTGGAGTTGTACTCAGCTGATCGACAACTCATACCGGATAATCCCTCGAAGGCAAAGTTTCCCAGTTACAAGCCGCTTTCAGACAGAAGGCCTCAGAAGACGATTAGTGCGTTAGCCGCCCAACCCTCCGCGCAACACAGCCAAGCACCCTTATAGGGACAGTCGACCGTGTAACGCGCACAGCTCCAGCGTTTTTTACACGCTATACAAGCTCCTCAGCCGCTTGAGCCCCCGGCCTCGTGGCCGGAAGACTAGCACACTAAGCGAGCAAGTGAGGCCCGGGTCCATTCGGGAAGATAACAACCAGGACGCATATCAACTCCACCGGAGTGCGTATGTCTGTATCTTTTAGCCGTGTGTAGCTTCAGCCACCTGCAAAGCCTTTATTCAGCTTTACATTCGGTCTTACTGCACTACATGCACATACACGCTCCTCCCATCGCCGTGCTGTCAGTGACAACCAACGCTTTTCAGACGAAGGAACTGTCACGATGGCTCTGGTGATATGTAGCAGTGTTTGAGAGGCTTATATCTGGCGCGATCTCGACGACTTCTTGCTATGTTCTCAATTTTGTGGGAAAAAAAATACTAAAAGGTTAGGGCAGGTTCGCACAAGTGGCGCTAAGCCTGAAGGAAGTTCGTAGCTGGGCGGCCTGCCTTGTTTTTCTTTATTTTTCTTTCTTTCTATGTATCCCTCTATTTCTCGCTTCCTCTTTCTCTCTATCTCTTTGTCTCTTTCTTTCACTTTCTGTCTCGCTCTTTCTTATACCTATCTTTCTCTCTGTGTCTTCTTTCTCTTTCTCCCTTTCTTTCTCTCTATTTCTCTCGTTCTCTTTTTCTTTTATCTCTTTCTTTGTCTCTCACTCTTACTGTACTTGTTCTCTCGCCCATCAGAGTTATTGCACCCCACGCTGGACGAATCGGCGCACGTGCTCTGGCAGCGAAGCCGAAGAAGAGACGAGGAGCATAAGGAAGCAGATGACGATGAGAGTGCGTGCCAGTTCATGATGATGATAGTTTTCTGTGCGCTCCGCACGGACTAACGGTCGGCTTAAACAGCTCTGCTGTTAAAAGTCAGTTTCGCCGCAAGGCCAAATCAATGGACGCGGCAGCAACCAATTGGAATGTCATTCCAAGAAACGCTGGACACTCACTCCTCAAGCGAACACGGCGGCTGCAGCGAGCGAAGTCACCTTTTGTGCTGCCAATGACTTCCACGCAAAATTTCCGATGAGATCACTACTAGTACAAAGGTACGAGTAATCTTTTGATTCCCCCCTCAAGAGATAATCAGCGCGCGAGCACAGGCGACCACGCCCTATAGGTCAACGTAAGAAGCCGTTGGCGCGCAGTCCCCGGGCGGGGCTCGCCCGTCAAAGCGTGCCCTTTGACTCTTTGCGCCATCTCGCGCGTGATAGTGAACAAGCCTCTGCCACGCTGAAGCACCTTAGAGACGTGCGTGCCATCAGCGGTAAATGGTGTATATAAACAACTCGCCACGGGGATGTATGCGTTTGCGCCCGGGTGTTTTAACGAATCGCGCCGCGGTGCGAGGGTTTGCAGGTTCGAATACCCGGTCGCGCGCTTCGGCAAAAATTTCTTCGGGACCATTTTGCTATGTGGCTTATACATACATACATACGCATCTTTGAAACGGGCGGCATCTTTTTGATGTAAGAGCACATGATACTTGGTGAAGGTTTAAATAGTGAAAGTTCTTTATAATAAAGTTAGTTGAGAAGGCGGTCTGTGGTGTGTCGAACCTTTCTTTTGTTCTTGTTTTTGCGCCGCCCGTTTCAAAGATGCATAACCAATTTCAACTTGCCCAGACATCAATTCTTCTGCAATACATACATACATACATACATACATACATACATACATACATACATACATACATACATACATACATACATACATACATACATACATACATACATACATACATACATACATACATACATACATACATACATACATACATACATGATTACGACGCCGAAGGCAGAAGACCACCGAGAGCGTCCATATAATTAGCTTTATTATATCTGCAATCGGTTTGATGTGTTCCACCAGTGCCTCCTCTAGGCGCTGGCTCCACGTAGAACAGAACCGCCTTTGATCATCGCTGTGTGCATATCTGCGAACACTTACAACCTCATTTCCCAGTGTACAGATGAACGAGGCAGTTTCACAGATGTGATCCGACGCGGCAGCTCCTGGGCTAAGTTGTTGCGTTGCTGTGCTGGAGCACGCTGGTTGGACACATGGCCACTGCGGCGACATTTCGATGAGGGGTGAAATGCGGGAACACCCGTCTACTTAGATTTAGGTGTACGCTAGAGAGAGTCCAGCTGGTTAAAATTAATCCCGGGGTCCCTTATTGCACGGCGTGCCTGATAATTACATCGTTGTTTTGGCATGTAAAAACGCAGAATTTCTTCTTCTTCTTCTCATTATTATTATTATTATTATTATTATTATTATATTATTATTATTATTATTATTATTATTATTATTATTATTATTATTATTATTATTATACATTCTAAGACAAACCTGTCGCTCAAACTATAGTGACAAAAGGCAGACACGGAAGATTTGCTCAAGTCTAGGAGATTCCTGAAACAACAGCCTTTCGAACGTGCCTGCTGAAAACAAAATTATAATTATCCAGTCGTTGCATGCACAGAGTACGCTGTGACCTGATCAACCAGCGTTCAATTTCATTAAAGATTTCAACTCCAAAAAGAACGATAGAACTGTTCTCACAAACAAAACATCTTTGACCATGGACCTGCAATGGTATACAGGCTATTTCTGTGGCGCATAAATGAATAAAGAAAGGCTTAGTGAAACACCGCCATGGCCAAGCGTGCGTTATTTCTTCTTACTTAACTATTGTTATCTTGAAGGTTACATTAATATCTGTAGTACACAACTTGTTATTTCGAAGTCTACATGAACATCCGACGCTCTTTTCTCTCCTTGTTTCAAGGCCTTGTGTTGCGTTGTTAACATTTTGCAGAATATGAACCAGCTCGACCGACAACATGTTTTGATGCGTCGTTTAGCTAAGCTTGAATGTCCACTAACATTCTTAATCTCTATATAAAACCACGAGGAAGCAATGAACACATCGACGGATCTACACATAACGATTAAATATAGAAAATATAAAAATATACCAAATAAATTAAATTAAGGGAAACTGCTACCGACACTCCGCAGCCCGCGTTACTACTCTCTGACCTCCGAGCAGAAGCGTAAATCCCCACGACAACTGTTGAGACAGCTATCTTCGGAAAAGGGTAAAACGCAAACAAACCGTTTCTTACTTGAGGCTTGTGACTATACCTTACGCGTAGCGAAGTAGTCGACCGCCTGATCGCGCATGCGCTGAAAATCGGTATCACCTTTCTGGTAGTGTACACTCTAAGAACTGTGACTCTCTTTTGATACACGTGAGAGTCACATGTGCAGCACTCCCTTTAGAGAGGCACGTTGACCCTCTTTAGGAAAGTCGTGGAACGCACGACTTTCCAAAAGAGAGTCAATGCACGACTCCCCTAAAGAGCGTCAACTTGCCTCTCTAAAGGGAGCGCTAGACATGTGACTCTCACGTGTATAAAAAGAGAGTCAAATGACACCTTTTTTTCTTAGAGTGTATACGTGCTCGCATGTATCTATAGAGCCCGGCGCTAAATTTGCGGGCACGGCGACGCTTCAGCGTAGGGAAGATAACTTTTTTAGATAGCTCACGTTGAGGAACTCAGCGTGCCTGGGCAATCGCCGATCCATTATTTACGCAGCAGGAGTTCGAAATGTGGAACTTCTGGGGTCGCGGTCGAAACGAACGTGGCGGCTCGAGATAAGAGGGTAGCAGACTTTATTGCGCGCAAGCGCGCCTTCTTTTGTCCGATCCACGCATTTTGTATGCTACTCCTTGTCTCAGTGCAATGTGAGGCGTACTGGAGGAAAAGGAGGACTTGCGTGGGAAACCATTTAATAATCACAATAGCAATGTGTATTTCTAGAGATTATACTTATGGACTCGTTACCGTTGGCAGTTGGACCGCGGTAGTAAGGAAAGGGGAAGGATAAATGAAAGGCAGAGCTATATTGCTTTGAACTGAACCCAGCTGACCATATGTATATATGTATACCCTCCGGGTCGAAAAAATAGATAATATAAGAAGAGTTATTATAAGATAGACTCACCGTAGTTACGGAATTCTCAGCTGTGTCTCGCAAACATAGTCCATAAGTGTGTTAGATTATTATTATTATTATTATTATTATTATTATTATTATTATTATTATTATTATTATTATTATTATTATTATTATTATTATTATTATTATTATTGCTATTTGTGATTCGCCTGTGTTATGTTATATCGTGATAAATTAATGCGAATGTGACATTGCGTGTCACTGGTGCGGCTGTTATTTGTTGACAGCCCCATATGGTGTAAAATAGTGGCGGTATGGCAGCCCAACAGGTGTGTACAGGCATCCCTGTGCACGTGAGGGGGGGGGGGTAGCATTGTCCAATATAGATAGCGGGTATGTATAAGCCTTCTGCTCTGTCCAGTTGATCGACTGCCCCGCGCTCAGCTTTCCGTGCAGGCTGGGCGCTTTCTAGATCTGTTTCCCAGCAGTCATGAGAAATCATTCAACAGCTAGGGGCATAGGTCGGCAAAAAATGTGGAGCTCACTCAGACTCACTCACGAAACATATCTTACCCTTAGAGCTCACTCGGACTCAGACTCACCAAACTTTTCCTCATCCGGACTCACTCGGACTCAGACTCACTATAATTTTTCTCAACCGGACTCACTCGGACTCAGACTCACCATAATATAATTCACTCGAACTCACTCAGACTCAGACTCACGGCTCGATCTGAGTCTGAGTGAGTCTGAGTGAGTCGACTCATGAGTCCGCTAGCCTTTTTCTACCATAATGTCAATGCTCTTTAAAGCCAATATCTCGCATAATCGGTGCGCTACTTAGCACCTTTTCATCTCGTACCTTCAAATACGAGTTATCTGACTTTGTAGTTCAATAAGGACCGTTTTATTGAAAGAGATGACTCACACGAGATATTTTTATCAGTAACTTCCCATGAAGTTTGCGGGGGGAGGTCAAGGCACCTCCTCCCAATCTCCCTCCTCATCTCACGCCTCTTATCAATAAATATTGAGCTGACGTATGAACGGTAGCGCGTTGACGTATGCGGGACTACACGTGAGTATAAATGTGAGCCGACATAAGGCTGATAGTAATGCTGAAGTTGAGTAGACAGGAGTCCCATAGGTCGGCAAAAAATGTGGAGCTCACTCAGGCTCATTCATGCAATATATTTTGCCCTTAGGGCTCACTCGGACTCAGACTCTCCAAAATTTTCCTCAACCGGACTCACTCGGACTCAGACCCACCAAAATTTTTCCCAACCGAACTCACTCGGACTCAGACTCACAAAAACTTTACTGACCCGGACTCACTCAGACTCAGACTCACGTCTCGATATGAGTCTGAGTGAGTCTGAGTGAGTCGACTCATGAGTGAGTTTGCCGACCTATGGCTAGGGGACGTCGCTGGAGCTGACGTTTCGGCGAGTGGATTTCTCCTCGTCGAGGTAGTAACTGATGAAGACAAATCCACTTCTAGAAACGTTCGCTCCAGCGACATTCACTGCTCAACGATTTCTCACCGCTCCGAGGCCTTCGTCTTCCACTGAAGACCTGTCTTGTTTGTTTATACGTAGGTGTTCCGGGATGCTGCGCTGTAGGCCTTTCGGACCATAACCTGGTTCCTTTCGCCAGTCACGACTCGGCAAGTGCATCCTCGAGCTATAAGGCGTCGGCTGCTTAGTTCCCAGCTAAGTCTGCGTGTTTAGTGCCAATATTTCAATTCGATTCAGCTTTATTTACTTCAAGACGTGCATGCAAAAACGAGTGACAATACCACCCAGGCCCTCAGCAAGCATTCGACTGCTCTACGCTTCCACGTGCAGTGCGATGTTGGAATGCCATCGCATGACATTGCATTTCCCGGATGCCATCGCATGTCTGTCAAACATTGATGCATTCCGTGACGCATTGGTCAGTTATCTGGCCCACGAAGTGCAGCATACTACCATTATCGCAGTCTACTGTGTTATGGTAACTTTTTTTTCGCATGTTCTAATTGTATAACACTGTCGTGTCGCTTTTTTTAAAGACGACAGTCTTTCTTGGGGAACTTAAACGCAGAAAATTTGTTTAGAAGAAGTTTATTTCATCACATTACGCTAGTAACAGTTGGGTACAGTGTCGTAATCAAAGACAGTAACATATACAAATGTCGGTCTGCCTGTCCTTCTGTTTATCTGTCTGTCACCCGATTCAGACAGCCGGCCAAAGTTTAACCACTTTCTGAACGCCCAGCCATTCTGAACTGGTACGGCCGTTCATACTTGTGAACACTGACGATCAAAAAGCAAATATTACGCATATCTGAGGCACAACAGCAATACATAAGTATTAGGCGGTGTGTTCCCTTACTAGAAAATACATAGATAAGTAATTCTAAAGACCACAATGTTTCTTAGGCTGCGCTGAAAATGCGACGCTATGAGCCAAATGCGGCGGTTCAACATAGACGAGGTGGACTCATGTAGTACGGCCGGCACAAGACTATCGTCTTTCGACGACGTTTTCAGCGAAGCACGCAGACACACGGCCAATTTTTTCTTCTCTTTTTTTTTCGCTCTGTGAACCGTAATACTGCAGTTTTTCAATTTTTCTTGACTACACGGCTTCATAGACAATACCTCGTGTGATTAATCCCTTTTTATATGTTGTGTCTTTGCTAGTGTTGTTGTTTTTTTAGTAATGCTGCATTAATGAAATTAATTATTTTAGTACTGCACCAATCTCCTTAGGTCGATTCCACGAAAGATCGAAAAAAGGTGTATATCTGACGTCTCCGATTTTCCTGATAATTTTGTATGTTGTGCACATATGACTGCACAGCACGAAATCGCAGTTCTTTTTCAAAAAAAATTTTTTTTCAACACAGCAAAATTCGACAAGTGTTGCTGGTCGACGACGACCATTTTACGAAGAGTGCGTTTTCGTAACTTCGGAACCATGCTGGCAGCTACTCAAGCTATATATTACAAATATCTTTCTTTTTAGCGGAAGTAGAAGTAAAGAGGAATTAGCTCTTATCATTTCATAGAATTCTGAGCAAATTATGTATTTTTAAAAATTCACGAAAAACGCTGCGTTTTTGAAAATCAGTCAAATTTGGGACGCTATGGCTACTTCTGTGAACATCTTAGCTTGTTCATATTTGCAGTATAAATAGGCCTTTATGTCAATAATGAACCTCTGCATTTGTATTTCTCTAATAATTTTCAAAGTAGTAAATTTTCATGCTCGAAACACCAAAAAGAAAAAAGTGCTCCTCAATTCAAAAATCTATAATAAAAAAACCCCAATCTCAATTTTGTTCAAAGTCCCCCAAAATGTTCTCAAAGGACTGCAGAATGATATTACGAAAAAACATGTTGCATCATTTTTATTAGAACAAAAGCAGAAAATGTCAAACATTGTGTTTCCAGAGCGTGGTGGCTATTGCGTAAAGGACATCTCTAGTAACAAGAAAATACAGTAACACGTCTTTTTTCTCCTCTGAGCTTCGCTAAACATCAGTAATGATCTATTGTCGGAAAGTGGGAACTGTTTTGTAAAGAAAAAAAGGTCGTTCCAATTAAATGCATTTGCGACACCACTTATATTCCTCGTCGACGGGCAGCACGGACATTTTCATTCGTCTGGATAATTTTTCTTTTTGAGTAAATGCGCTTATATAGAAGCAACGAAGCTAAACGCGAAATTTGTGTAGCCGAGTCGATCATGCATTGTAAGCATGTGAGAAATCGCAAATGGCGACAGTGGTGAACGGCGAGTACCGCAGTGCAACCTAAGCACAGCAGCCACACATTGTTTGCCAGGCTTTGTCGCTCTACACGAGAAAATGCTGGGGTGTCGATTGAGTTGGTTACACGATACATTTTTCACCGCTCGTCGCTCTTCTGCCCGGTCTCTGGATCCGCACCGTGCGGATCGTGTGGTGGATCGAGTGGCCCGCGCTACATGCCTTCCTGTAAATGGAGTAGCATGCATTAGGCGGACAGGTGCAAAGGGCAGCACGATAGACGCCTGCCTGAGCAGACGACAGCAACGAGCACGGCTGTGCCAGTCAGCCAAACACCACCTGAGATAGAAGTTAAGCATCCAAATTGTGCTTCACTTTGATGCAATCACAGTCCTACGCTCTGAAGGTGGCTATGGGTAGGCGTTATAGCCATGACCGAGATTTTGTACGAACTGCCTCATGGTGCACAAAAAGAAAATTCCGCTGCAGCGGAATTTTCGTTATGTAGAAGATATCGGATCGAGTCTCTTTTGCGGAGGGTCATGAAGTAGGATGCGCGCTCAATTCAAGAGGGAGACCAGATCTGCCAGCGCTGCTTCAAGAGATGCAAGGAGATGCAAAACAAAGCTGATGCAATGCAAACAAAACGTGTTTTGTCCGTGGCCAGAACTGCTGCCACCAATCTTCACGTAATCGATTCTTTTTAAACTCTGCATTGATCACATAAGGTTTGACAACGTACACATTTGGGCCAACAAAAACAACACCTCTTGGCGACCGCTCTCCAGAAATTCATTTCCATTCATGAAGAGACCTTGGCTTTTATACCAATCTCTCAATTCTGGCACAGCACATCATCATAAGAGACGCATGGAGGGAATGCGTTCTTTAGCACTCAAGATATTAATTATACTCAACTGAAATAGATGAAAGAAAAGGAGGCTACAACCGAAAGTGCCTACTGTGGACTGAGGGTGTCTAACACTCGCGTGAAGTCGCAAACCACGCGAATGCATTTAATTGGAACGGTCTATTTCTTTACAAAACAGTTCCCAATTTCCGACCATAGATAATTACTGTTGTTTAGCGAAGCTCAGAAAAGAAAAAAGACGTGTTACTGTATTTTCTTGTTACTAGAGATGTTCTTTACGCAGTAGCCACCACGCTTTGGAAACACAATGTTTGACATTTTCTGCTTTTGTTCTAATAAAAATGATGCAACATGTTTTTTCATAATATCATTCTGCAGTCCTTTGAGAACATTTTGGGGGACTTTGAACAAAATTGAGATTGGGGTTTTTTTATTATAGATTTTCGAATTGAGGAGCACTTTTCTCTTTTTGGTGTTTCGAGCATGAAAATTTACTACTTTGAAAATTATTAGAGAAATACAAATGCAGAGGTTCGTTATTCACATAAAGGCCTATTCACACTGCAAAGATGAACAAGCTAAGATGTTCACAGAAGTAGCCATAGCGTCCCAAATTTGACTGATTTTCAAAAACGCAGTGTTTTTCGTGAATTTTTAAAAATACATAATTTGCTCAGAATTCTATGAAATCACAAGAGCTATTTCCTCTTTACTTCTACTTCCGCCAAAAAGAAAGATATTTGTAATATATAGCTTCAGTAGCTGCCAGCATGATTGCGAATTTACGAAAACGCACTCTTCGTAAAATGGTCGTCGTCAACCGGCAACACTTGTCGAATTTTCCTGTGTTGAAAAAATTTTTTATTTGAAAACTAACTGCGATTTCGTGCTGTGCAGTCATATGTGCACAACATACAAAATTATCAGGAAAATCGGAAACATCAAATATAATAATAATAATATGTGGGGTTTAACGTCCCAAAACCACGATATGATTATGAGAGACGCCGTAGTGGAGGGCTCCGGAAATTTCGACCACCTGGGGTTCTTTAACGTGCACTTAAAGCTAAGTACACGGGCCTCAAACATTTTCGCCTCCATCGAAAATGCAGCCGCCGCGGCCGGGATTCGATCCCGCGACCTTCGGGTCAGCAGTCGAGCGCCATAACCACTAGACCACCGCGGCGGGGCCTCAATCAAATATACACCGTTTTTTTTTTTATCTTTCGTGGAATCTACCCTTACTATGTGATCTGCTACACACTGCTGTTCATGCATATTGTGTAATCAAAGTACTAAGGAAGTTCACTTTTTGTATACTGCCAGCCTTACACAACGCTTTGTCCGAGGCCTGTAAGGAATTTCAAAAAATAAATAAATAATAAATAAATAAATAAATAAATAAATAAATAAATAAATAAATAAATAAATAAATAAAATTGCTAGTTCAGGCCCATGATAGGAATACACAAAATAATGTACTCATGCAGCAGTGACAAAGCAGTAAAAAAATATTGTCTGAACATTTACACTGACAATCGACAAACATAATAACCATGTATTATGTGAGCAACAACGGCAAAAGCTAAAAGATATCGCAGGGCGTCGGCAGAAATTTTTCGGGGGGGGGGGGGCAGCTGCGATAGTGTAGTGACGATTTCCTTTTCTTCTTTTTTTAAGCATCCACATCAATTCGTACAGTACTAAGAGTGATAACAAGTATTAATACACTGTAGTTGGAGAACGATATTGGCCCTTTTCATAATCCGGATGTGCGGAACCTCTGCGCTGCGTATTCGCCCTACAAATGACCGCAGCTGTCCTGCTTCAAGCGGAGACGATGTCCTAGTTGTACGTGCTGGAGCTTACCTATTATTCGTGTTCAGAGAGCCGAGTCTACCTTTTCCACGTCATAGCGCAAGCAATTAAAGGGCCCCTCACCAGGTGACCTAACGAATTTTAGTTAGACATTGCAAGTTGTTGCGAGCCCAATTAAGAGCATTATGCCACAAGAATATTTCTAATCGGTCGGTTAGAAGCTGAGAAAAACAATAATTTGTAGCGGCGCGAAACCATGATGCGAGGAGGCGAGCTGCAAACCCTTGCCGCTCGCCCCGCGTAGCCTTCGCAAGCCAAATCCCTTCCCTGCCCTCTTCGGCACGCGAGCAGGAGGATCACATAACGCATACGCGTGAACACGTCATGCGCAAAAAATGTCACGAGCGCATGACGTGCCCGAACCAGCCCGAGCCCCCGAGACGCGAGCGGTGTTGTGGCGGCGTTCTTTGAGCTTCATCTCTGCAAGCTATGCCGAATGCACCCTCGCCGATCACTTGGCTTTTCAACCTATTACTGAGCACGAAAGCTGCAACATTTTTACGGACGCGAGACTAGCGGTGTGCCGCATGAACATCTAGTTAGACGCGGGAGGATAAATGAGCCTAATGAGCGCTGGAACGCGGTAGAAAATTAGTTTTGTTGCAAAGGGTGGCGTCTGCACGATGCGCAAAGCGCGAGAACACGAACGCGTGCGAAACGGTGGTAGATTAGTCTCGAATCTCGCTGCGAGTCGCAGTAAAAATTAAAACAGAAAACGCACACATTCCGTTTGTGTGTTTTATTATTGCTCTCAAGTTTTATTTATCCAATCAAGCAACAAATTACACCAACTACACGTCGTGTCAAATAATTATCGTAGTGTCACGTGCTACTGTTAGCGACGTCAGAGCACAGTCGTCTACGTAGAGGAGCGACGTCACAGCACTACCATCTACGTAGGGCCATTCTCTCATGTACGTCATCCCCTCATTCTCTGGGCGCGCGGCCGCGAGAAGAAGGGCAAGCGGCGTTCAGCTTGAAATTTGACCAATTTACGTGGCGCGTAGCGTTGCAAATTTTGGCAGACGTAATCGTGAACGCCCAGTGCATGCATTGCGCTCGTCAGCTCAAAATTGTCAAACCTGGTGAGGGGCCCTTTAACACGCTGTTAGGAGCAAGTGACTAGCCGCCATTAGTTGGAAAAACTGCATAGTAACAAAGCTACCTTTACAATTGTGAAAAAGGTCTACAGCGTAGTATTATCATAACACTAAGATTCGACAGGAAAGTGGAAACAGTATTTGGCAATGATGTCCATTATTGAGCTAGAAAAAGTGGGGCTTCTTTTTTAACTCTCCCGGCTGAGTTCATCTTTTTTGTGCCGGCATATGCTAACCGTCGCCTAATATAAAAGTTCTGACTATCAGGTACGTAATTCTAAGGTTGTGGCTACGGGTCCCACCGACGGAAAGAGCGATTTTAAGTCGAGTTTAATTCCCTTTCAGTTTACGTCACAATTGATACACTACAATTAAAGACAACAATCAATGCCCGTTGTACTTCCCTCGGCCTAATTGTATGATGGATTCATTTGGTTGTGTCTAAAGAAAACAAATTAGGAGCGACAAACGTTCAGCTCGTTTCTTTTCTGCGCTGTTTGTAACAGCAGAGCTGCTTAAGCTCGGAGTAAGGCCTGTGTCGTGGACAGAAAACTCTGCCGACTATCAGCCGAGAGTGTCCATATAATTGCTATCGCAATAAAACGGGTATGTACCAAGCAGCTATAGCATAGATGCATAGTATAGTACAGCAAGGGGGTGGGAAAGGGAAGTTGGGAGGAGTGATGTGAGGGTTAGGGGGAGAGGAAAGAAAATACAATAGTGAAAGAGATAAAGGAAGAAAGACAGATGAAAGAAAGAAGAAGAGTATATAAAAATACATAAAGATAGAAGTTAATTAGAACTAACAGACAAGAAAGGCAATTAAAGTATGGGAGATAATATTCTGTAGTAATTACGATGTAAATGTGAAGAAAGTAAAGCGGACGAAAAGATAACTTGCCGCTGGCAGGGACCGAACCTGCGACCTTCGAATAACGCGTCCGATGCTCTACCAACTGAGCTACAGCGGCATTACAGAAGCATTACAGAAGCATTACAGAAAGAAAAAGGAGGTAAAGAAAGAACTCAATCTGCCCTCGCCAGGAGGTGGCGCTTGCATGTCAGCTCCGCTGTTTACTCAGATTTCACAGGCGTGGAACTGGCTTTAATTTTTTTTTTACGCTTGAGATGGATCTAAAATATTTACAGTACTGTTACTATGGCAGATGTGTATGCAAGTGCCCGTGTTCAGAAAATAGCCCGCGTTTCAGAGGAAGAGTGGACAGGGGGAGGGGAGAGGGAAAGTGGAGAGTGTAGAGGGGGAAATGGGAGAGGGGATGTGGAGATATACATACTTATACACATACGGTGCATGACGGGCGACGGCGACGGCAAAATTTAGCCGAGACTGTCCATATAATTACTATCGCAATAAAAATGTTGAAGAGTACGGTGTAGTTTAGTTACACTACTATCGTACAGCTGTATGCGGCTCTCCCGAATTGACACGTATTCCGTGCGAGCATAGCTTTTGAGGGTTAAAGCGCGAGATCACGTGCGGTGTATAATGCCTTCCAGATGGCCCTTTACACGCAATTCAAAAATGCCATAGCCACATTGGTTGATTTCATTATTGTCTTGCGTGTGAATATTACTCGATTTGATTTTGATCAAACTATTGCCTGAGTGTTTCGAGCTCTGCGTATGACCTTTATCTGTGACATTGTGATAAATAATCCAGGTGGAAAGGAAACAAATCTATGATTGGCTTGTATATTTCGACAAGCTCCGAGCACAGAGTGCTTCAGGATGCAAGAGCCATGAGCAAAACGTTGCGCGTTTAGCGCAAGGATTTGTACTCTAGTGATTCGCTGGTACGTTAACAACTAAATAATGTGGCCATTGATCCCGCACTTCATCATCATCTGTACATAATCATCATCACATGGTGTTCCTCGTATTCATCGTTTGTGGAAACTCATCTTGATGTAGTTCTCTGCTTTGGGTGTGATCGGTTCGCCGCGTCTTCAAGGCGTCGTAAAGGCGTGTTCACTGCTACGTGACAGATGGTGGAGGGGCTGGGTAATAATAATAATAATAATAATAATAATAATAAAAATTGATCACGAAATAATAATATAATCTGTGCAAGTTTGCGCTCTCATATTTTTTAACGTCGAACAACGCGCTAACTACTTCTATGAAGGCACGCTTAATTTCGTGCTATAATCTATTCCTATGAAAGCGACGAATAATTTTTTAAGGCGAAAGTCTCAAGTGTCTCCTTTCGCGGCCCCTTGAGCGAAACACTGCCAGGTGAATAAAGTGGTTAAAAAAAGCCACGTGTCTACGTCACTAATGACGCCACATTGTAACGTTACCATGTGCCGTCATCGTGACTATGGATATTCGAAATTGTGACGTCCCGTGACATGATATGCCAGTAATAATAATAATAATAATAATAATAATAATAATAATAATAATAATAATAATAATAATAATAATAATAATAATAATAATAATAATAATAATAATTGTTGGGGTTTAATGTCTCAAAACCACGATATGGTTATCAGAGACGCCGTAGTGGAAACCGCCAGAAATTTCGACCGCCTGGGGTTCTTTAACGTGCACGTAATCTAAGTAAACGGGTCTTTATCATTTTCGCCTCCATCGAAAATGCGGCCGCCGCGGCAGGGAATGGGTCTCGTGACCTAGACATCGTAGGCCGACGTCGTCGCTTTGTCAAAGGTCGGCCGAACCCGGAGCTAGTAAAACATTATATGAGGTGCAGAATGCATCGGGGAAAGGGGGGAGGAGCGCCCCCCTCCCCCCCCCCTCTTGCTGCCCCGGTGCGTGCGACTATGCTTACTTTCTCAATTAATGAATGAAGCTTTGTTCCCACTGAACTGTTGTACACTGGAGGAGGGTGAGAAAAATGCCGTAGAAAAACGGCTTGGGAAACCTCATCCCCCCCCCCCCCCCGCTTACAAGCAGCGGGACAAGTCGGCAAACCATACATTAAGGAGCTATATCAGAAAAGCCAATAAAGGCATAACTTTTAGGCAGCATGCAGTACATGCAATAGACGCCGCCGACGCGTATACATTAAGCAATGCGTGAGGTATGCTATCAGAAAATTGTCAGCAAGAAACAAGCTGCCGAAGTTATCCACTCGCAAGAGCATTTTTTCCGCTTCTACGTAGCTGCACGTTTTCCTCTCTTCAATCTTCCGCAATGCGAGTTGCGCGAATCTTTTATCGAAGTCACGCGACCTTTCAGCGGTAAGCACTCGCCTATTCTGGTTGCAGAGATCACCGCAACCAACGGCAATGCGCGGGCTCGTGATTGCGATCGCGTGGAATCCACACGCCGAGGTCAAGTGCCGGAAGCCTTTACACGTTTCTGGCACAATGAATGCAATCAGCCCTACGCCGATTGGGTGTCATTGCAGCTCGTGTGTAATGGGCAACTGGACGATAATACGCTGGAAGCACCTCGCGCCCGTAATTGGCGTACGCGCGTTTCTATGGTACACCTTTTTTTTCTTGCGCTGCGTTTCCTTGCGGAGACCTATTGCTTCTGGTTAACCCGAATATGCGATATTCGGATTACGCTGAGTGACCTACTTTTCGAGACAACCATTTAGTCGGCGACTGTGTAGTGAATTTTTTTTTAGTACACACTGCAGGCCGAAGACCATGCAGGACTAACAGGGACAGTTGCATCGAGTTGGTGCAAATTCATATTTGAAGAAAGCGCGAAAAAAACCACAACATAGAGAAATCAATATGTCCGTCGATATTCCCGTAAAATCTTGATGCGTGCACAGTGGTAATCCTGTCCTGTCCCTTCGCTTCCCTGTGTTGTGGTTTCTTTTGTGCTTTCTTCAAGTATGACACACAGGAGGGGCAAATTAAAGGAAGACAATGAACGAAATTGAAAAAAATCTTCTAGAACAGATTATTGTAAACATTACTATTGAAATACAAGCACAGACTAACAAACAGGATTAAATATGCATATGTGTAATAATAACTGTTGGGGTTTAGCGTCCCAAAACCACGATGTGATTACGACAGACGCCGTATGGTGGACTGCTGCGATTTCGACCACCTGCGGTTCATTAACGTGCACCTAAGTCTAGGTACACGGGCCACAAGCGTTTTCGCCTCCATGGAAAATGCGGCCGCCACGGCCGGGATTCGATCCCGCAACCTTCGGGTCGGCAGTCTAGCGCCATGACCACTGTCCACTATGGCGGGTCAGTATGCATGTCTCGAAAATTTGTAGAAATTCTTGCACAAACATTTGTAAAAACACTCTAATTAACATAAAAGCAAACAAACACAAAATAGATATTGCGTTGTCATAATGTAGACAAGTATATGGCAATATCGACAATGAAGTTTACACGAAATGATACGTGGGCTTTTAAAAGTCAGGAAAGCCACGTTCTGAAAAACTTTTGAAGGCATTGCCGTCTATTCGCTAATTGTTCGCGAAAAAAAAATGAGTGTCTGAAAGGGTTAGTACGTGCTGTATATGGTGTCAGATCGTGATTGTTGCCGTGCCTGCCCTGCCGGTAAGCCGTTGGAGAAATGCATTTACATGGATTAATATCCTCTTCAGACGCGAATTATGATAGACTGTCTGCAATGTGTCAAACTTACACAACATAATTCCAAGTTACTCGATGTTGTAATTGAAGCAAAAAAAAGTAGGTGATATGTTGTTTCGTGTAAGTTTTATTAATTAATCGTAATTAGGATGTAATTAAATATCTATATATTACGCCGTTGTCTTCCATTTTTGCATAAAGAGAATGAAATCTTAGGCTCAAAGTGCATGAGCGCATAGTTCTTGGCTGTATTTGTATTGAGCAAAAAAAAAAAAGAAGAAGACGAAGAATTGGTAGTATTGAGGTTGTTCCTGGAACGCGACCCGTTCAACGAATCGTCCAACGTTGTACTGCCTTCACTGAAGCGACTGGTTACGGTCATACGCAGCATAGAGTTTCCTAAAATGACCTAGAGGGAACTCTGGCGCTGCGATCGTTCAGCCACCATGGGAATGATGGGTAGTACACGGATTTGCCTAGTCTTCGTGCTTGTGGGCTTCGAACGCACTTGTGGCTTTGTTTATTGCTATGTTTTGGTTTTCTTTCGAATAAAAGAATGGATCGTTGTGAACTTCGTGACCAGATTTGAATCGGTGAGCCTAAAGAAGTTAAAGTGGTGAAGTGAAACTGCTGATTTTTGCTGAACTTCGTTTTGCGACAAAGCGGATGCAGGCGACGCGGAGCCAAACGGAGCCGAAAGAACGAAGTTTAGACAAATCCGTGTACTACCCATGATTCCCATGCTGGCTGAAGCGCGATGCTTTGCAGCTCCCATAGACACTAGCGCCAGAGTTCCCTCTAGTAAGTATTGTAGGAAACTCTATGATACGCAGCGCATCGAGTTAAAGTCAAGACACATTGATTATGCAGGAGGTTCAGTTCATTCAATGAGCAATGTCTCTTCCTTTTTCTTGGCCACTAATCCAAAGAACTGGCAAAAAAAGAAAATCAGGCGAAGCTTGCACTAAGCCGCGCAAGGCTTGAAACGGCAAAACTGGATGATTCTGAAGACTAATTCACCTCCCCCCCGCAAACTCTTTTACAGGAAGTTCTCGATGAAAATATCTCGTGTGAGTCACCACTTTCAGTAAAAATGTCCTTACTGAATTGCAGCCACTGATAACTCACATTTGAAGGTTCGAGATCAAAAGGCGCCAACTAGAGCACCAAATATGTGAGATATTGGTGTTAAAGAGCACTGAAACCATGGTCAAAAAAGCCATTTATACGCTAACAAACTCATGTCTACTCACTCAGACTCAGATATAGCCGAGAGTCTCAGTTTGAGTGAGTCCTAGTGAGTAATATTTTGGTGAGTTTGAGTCCGAGTGACTCCGGCTGAGAAAAATTTCACTGAGTCTGAGTCCGAGTGAGTCCAGTTGCGGAAAATTTTGGCGAGTTTCAGTCTGAGTGAGCTCTAAGGGCAAAATATTGTCACGGTTATGGAAAGGTGACTCAGGCACGGGCACTGAAATGACACCCAATGGAGGAAGACGACAACGTTGTTGTGGTGGGTTTGAGTCTGGGGCTGCCCTGTTGGCCTACGATCCTTTCCGCTCTGTGCAGCATTAACTCGATCAATTTCAACTGAATAAATCATTTCCGTAACATCCTTTTGGTGAGGGTTGCGGGTCTTTCAACAACCGGCTCTGGATCTCGGCAGCGGACGCCACCTTAGCCCAGCCACGATGCCTGAAGACGGAGCGCAGTTCTCGCAGTCCGCGCCAGCTCCGTCACCTGTAATCCCTTCCCATCTTCTCGACCTTCCCATCACTCGATGTAATCCCTTCCCATCACTCGATTTCATGAGTGAGTCTGAGTGAGCTCCACATTTTTTGCTGACCTATGGCTTTAGCTAGGTGATGCTAGGTTGTTTCTACGTTGATTCTCAGCGCGGAGAGGTTCGAGTTAAACCAGTCACAGACAAGACACGGATGTCCAAACTCCAGAGGCAGAACCTCGCTCTGAAGCCAAGCGTTCGCGCCTCCTATAGATCTACGGGAACGTCGTCGTTGGTCCTAGGCATTCCATCGCTTCGTGGTCTTGTCGCAACTTCCGTTGCCTTTCCCGTTCCCTAGTATTCTCTCCTTGTACGTACTCGGGGTCTTTAGCTCGCCGCCGTCGCTTCGCAGCCATTTGTTGGGCTAACTGTTTCCTTGTTCATTTTTAGTGGACCAGTGGTGAGTAGTGGGATTTACCCACTTTCTGTGGTGTATACCCTTTTATGATGATGATAGTTTTTCGGTGCGGTGTGAAAAGGAAAGATTTGCTGAACAGCTTCGCTATCAAAACAAGTTGCCTCCAAATACGTGGACACTATACGCCTCAGTGGGGTATACTCTGGCACTGAGATAACTGGTCTGTATTAAATCGAGGAGCACAACGCACGAGACTGACGTAATGGCCGCGTAGCGATGAAAGCTCGTCCTCCCTGCGTGGAGAGAGCCTAATCGCCTCTGCAGGCGTTTTCATGAAGTTGCTCTCTCTCTCCTTTAAGTGTGTAATCTGATCTTAACGTTATCGACAATGGTAAACCACCGTCAAGCAGTCATGCCCTGTCAACTGACACAGAGATACAATCAACGGCATGGAATATGACAGTACTGTTGAACGGAACACCTTATATTTTTCATCGCAAATACGAACATAGTTAATCAAATTTATACATCTGGAACTCCTGAACTCAAGTTGAGTTTCGGCAGCGGTTCATGTGTCGGGTAGTGTTACGGAAGTTCGTGTAAGAAAACCGAATATGTGGGTACAAACGCGGTATGCAATCGCGCTAGATATAAGCCTCGCAAATGCGTCTAGATGTCACCAGAGCCATTGTCACAGTTTCTTCCTCCGGTTGATTGTCATCGATGGCAGGGCGATGGGAGGAGTGTGTGTGTGCATGTAGTGCAATAAGACCGAACATAATAAAGCTTAATAATGGTTCCACCGCAGGCCGAAGCTACATCGGGATAAAAGCTACACACAAACGCACTCCGGTGGAGTTGATATGCCTCCAGGTTGTTACTGCAAGGATGGACCTTGGCCTTACTTGCTCGCTTGGTGCGTTGGTCCTCCGGTCACGAGGCCGGGGGCTCAAGCGGCTGAGGAGCTGTATAAGGTGTGAAAAACGCTGTAGCTTTGCGCGTTATAAGGCCGACTGTCCTTGTATGGGTGTTTGGCTGTGTGCGCGGAGGGTCGGGCGGCTAACGCACTTATCGTCTTCTGAGGCTTTCTGTCCGATCGTGGCTTATGTTTAGGAATCATTGCCCTCAGGGGATTATCCGGCATGAGTTGTCATTAGGCTGAGTACAACTCCACAGCTAGCAGAGTAATAGAAGTGTGCTCTGATAACTTAGCTTTCGTTCTTTTTCTACGTCACCATACATGCACATTGGATAACCTGTTTCTGAGTTCCAAAATTATTTCCTTATTTAATATGTGGAGATTTTCGTGATTTTCTTTACGAACGGAGCTACTATCTCTCGGAAATATCTCTAGAGTTAAGAAATGGTCTTTGCGTTGTGTCTGTTGGCGAAAAAAGACTCATGGCATGTTTCTATATAGTTCTCAGGACTGCAAAGTGACATTCGGGAGTATCCGCTATTTCTCTATTACGAGAAGGCCCGAAGTCGCTCGTGGAACTGCGATACGTGTGCGTAGTCATCTAGCCAATAGTCTTTAAAGTCGCTCTTCCGACGTACGGGGAAAGTCGTCTGAAATGGTCGCAGAATATGCATATTTTTCGTGTTAATGAATTGGTAACATTAAGCTTGGACGACATTGTCTGGCCCACATTCTTTAAAAAAATGTAGTAGAAAGTTAGTAGCTGCAGCATTTACTACCAGCATGTGAATTTTACTACATTCATCTAACGTTTTGCTACAATAGAAATATATGCGAGGTAGTAGACGTTGTCATTACTAATCAGCGGGTCAGGTTTAGTAAATGTTAATACATGCCTACGTGACAGGTTGCTAAAGGCGCCTATGGTATGTTATGTTGTGATTGTGACACTCTTGTGCAAAAGAAAGGCGGACGATGCTTCTCTTGATTATATTCGAATAACAGTTTTGTGGTTTGCCATGTCGCCCGCATATGCAAGAAGTCACAAGTATGAACCTGAGTTAAAAACATCGATTATATGTTTATGAATGAATGTGCCCAGATGAGAACAACACACGGTCCCGGTGACCATTCTCGATGAAGAAAAGATGTTCGTCTAAATAAATAAATAAATAAATAAATAAATAAACACGTACTTCGGCCACGAAGCCCAAGTTCCGGTCAATTTTAGATATCTGAATTTTGAGCGCACCTAGATCGACCTATAGGAGGCAGCACCGTCGCCGCGTTAGTGTGGAGAGGCGGTCGGCGGCGCGTATACAAATGCACACAGCGTCGTTTCGTTGTGAGCTGTTTCAGCCGATTGTGGGCGAATAAAATGCGTTGATTGCAGCTTACTGGTAATATATACGCTCTTCATTGTTGAATCGATGCACGAAGATCATCCAACGTCGTTACTATTACTAGTGAGAGAAGCGCAATCTGCCTATGAAAGGTATGCTCGCCCTGGGTGACAGTCTGCGCTTAGGCACTATACGATGTTTTTTGTTGTTTTCTCTGTACGTGTTTACCTTGTGTTCTGTGTACTACGCACTGCTGTAGCACGACTAATTTACTTAAGTGTTTACTTCTTGTTCATCTGTATACCAGCCCATATTCCTGTGCAATGAGTTCAGTAGCACTGTTCACGCGAATGCGCATATTTACGCAGGTAAGAGTTTAGCACACAGCTTTCATCGATTGATTAAGTGCACGACAATGATGCAACAAAGGTCCGGTTATTTTATGTAACAAGTGTCTTTTTTTTTTCAAACTAATAATGTCCGCTGCCTTCCATCAATTTATAACAACTCCACACAAACGCTCAAGATAATGCAAAAAAAGGATGTTTTGCGTGACAATATACGACAAAAATCTAAGGCACGCCGTCGGGATTCATTTTAAACATCTGGGTTGATAATAATAATAATAATAATAATAATAATAATAATAATAATAATAATAATAATAATAATAATAATAATAATAATTAATCAATCAATCAATCAATCATTTATTTAACGTGCCCAGGAACAACCGTGAGGTCTTTGTGCAGGCGCACGCAAAAATAAAATCAATAAAATAAACAATACAATACAGACAGTCTTCAGAAATAAAAAGAGCAAAAACACGTAGACAAAGAGAAATGAACACTAAAGGGGAGGAGTAAAATAAGACAATATGAGAAATATTGAAGGGGAATAAAAAATTAGATTGCACATATACAACTATGCGGAAAGACGGAGAAGGGAAGACTTTGTACACTGTGCCATACTATGTCAAAACAGTGCAAAGCTCGGATAAAAACAGTGATTGTGGACTATGAAAAACGTCAAGATCAAGAAAATTAATATTATAAAGACTTTGTATTCTGTGAACGGTAGAGTGTTGGAAGAAGCAGGCGGGTACATGAAACGGTCTGTTCTCTCTGGTTAACTTACGCGGAATTCGAAAATTAACACAATTGAGAAGTACAGGGCAGGATATGAAACCGTGGACTAGCTTGTAGAGAAATAAGAGATCAGAACGATTTCGTCGGCAGTGAAGTGATGGCAGTGATAATGACTCAGCAGTATTTGAACGAGATCCAGAGTCATTTTAGCAAAGCGATGGTTATATATGCTGAGGAATTTTTTCTGGACTCGTTCAATGGTGTTACCGCTGGATTGAGCAATGCCATTCCATATCACGGACGCATACTCAAGTTGCGGAAGACATATTGCCGTGTACAATTTGTGTAGGGCCATGGGAGACCTGAATTCTCGAGATATTCTACAAACACATCCGAGAGAACGAAGGCCCCGCATAGCAGCACGCTTAACGTGAGAAGAAAAGTTTAACGCGCTGTCAACAACAACACCAAGATCACTGATTTCATAAACCTTGCATAACGGCACAGAATTGACAAAGTATTGAAATGACACGCTAGATGTTTTGCGAGTGATAGACATGAATTTTGTCTTTGCGGTATTTAGAGAAAGGTTATTGCCGTTGCACCATTCGGAAAAGAACACAAATCTGACTGCAACAAGCGACAGTCGTTAACTGAATGAATTTCCTTAAATATCTTGATGTCATCGGCATACAAGAGGAAAGAAGAATTACGAATGACAAAAGAAACATCATTAACGTAAATTAAAAATAGGAGTGGGCCTAATACCGACCCTTGAGGGACCCCACTAGTCACTTTATACAAAGAAGAGGTTTGGCCATTTACGGCAACATAACAAGATCTATTGAGCAGATAGCTGTGCAAGAGATTCACAAATCGACAAGTCAACGTCAAAGTTCGCAAGTTTAACCATAATCAGTGTGTGGCTGACTACGTCAAAAGCCTTGCTCAGGTCACAGTAGATTACGTCAACCTGTCCTCTCTGAGAAATAGGTGTGGAGATCTGCGTCATGAAACTAGCAAGATTGTGGTAGTTGAGCGGCCAGCAAGAAAACCATGTTGATTTGGAATCAGTGAGTTTTTCACACTAAAAGACAATATTTTGTGAAGAGCCAGTTCGAAGATCTTTGATGTGGCACATAGTAGAGAAATCGGGCGATAATTAGAAACACTGTCTTAGAGCCCGACTTAAATACTGGGAAAACACGAGCAGTTTTCCACATGCTAGGAAATGTGGAAGTGTCCAGGCAGTTATTAAATATCGTAGTCAGTACTGGGGACAAATATAGTACCATATGCTTTTAGTATGGCGGAGGGGATGCCATCTGGGCCACATGATAAGGATGGTTTTAAGCGCTTAATGCATTCGCTGATAAGATTTTCATCCAGCGACAAAGCACTGGATGAGCTAACTGCCTTGGGCTGTTGTCTGATATCAGTGCTTGGAGTCTGAGGCCTTATAAACGGATGAGAAATGTGTGGCAAAACAGTCAGCGACGGCATGCACTTCTACCCCATTTGAGTCTAGTAGTCCTGAAGGACTCTCCGCTTTTGCTAGACCGTTTACGCACATACTTCCCAAAACTCAGCCGGCCTGATCAGAGGCGCTTTTTCTAAGAATTGAATGTACGAACTATGATCCCGTTTATATAGGCGTTTAGAGAGAGGTTCGAAAAAAGCTGACTCTTCCCTTCCACTCGCTGGATGGAGAACATTTAGATTTCCTGTGTGCGTGATCTTTTGCTTCAGTGCACTGAT